>NW_018408310.1:1043456-1119634 GCF_002113885.1 Mizuhopecten yessoensis
TCCTCTGAGTCGGCGTGAACGCGCCTGCTCTTTTTCGAAAAACCCAGAGGGATTTTTTCCGTGCGAAATTGGACAGTTCTCACACGGGCCACCATTTATAGTCCCATCCGACGGACTGGTTGTTAGTGATTAGTGTCATGCATGTGCTGAGTTGTTATTGGGTTTTTTTGGTGTCCGTTCCTTGAATTCCTTTCTTCATCATTCTTCACTGAGTATATACTTGACTGAACTTATACCAATGCCATCTTTCTTAAATACCTCGACTTGTCTTTCACTTTAATTCTGTTCCTCGTTCCGACATTTCTAGTTTTTAGTGTATAATGAGATTATTAGTATGGGAAAAGATGAAACACGTGGGGAGGGGAGGGGGGAGATTTAGTGCTAGGATTTGGATATAGAATGTATGGGAGTTGGGGGAGGGGGGTTGGAGGTTTGAAAGAGGTGCTGGGTGTTAGAAATGTGCTGATTGATGTATGGGCTTTTTCATATGTTAGTTGTATGGACCGGGTTAGTGTTGGGGACGATTTGTGGGAGGGGGATGGATAGGTAGTTGTAGGATACTTGGTTGTTGTTGTATTTTCTTTTATGTGTATAAGATCATGTTGCCATATGTTTTAACTTATTATAGATTGTAATTGCTTGGATAGGATGTTATACTGCTCTTATTGGCTGTGTCAGATAAACCGATATTGATTTTTAGTTCATTATTCGCTTATCCCGTTAAGCTTTTGTGACTCATTAAACAGCAGGGTATAATACTGAACATTTTCACTTCAATTTAACTTCGACTTTTTAACCCTCCATAATGAGGGAAGCTTTATCATTAGAATAAATAGAAGTAACCATCATACTGAGCGAAAGGGTGAAAGTTTGTCTGGGCGATTATTTCTCTGTATACTGAACGTTATTCCTACCTAACTAATAGGTCCATATAGCACTGTTGGCCTCCCTCCTTTACCCGCGCTAACCTTGTGGGGTTTTACGCCGAATGAGCGAGAGGACCTATTTTATGGGTCGTTTTATACAGTTTATAATGGTATTACATTTCTATCCTGTTTTATATCCACCGTTTAAGCTTTGTACAGTCTAGGAGCGGTAAACCGTTTCATATTGTACATCGCTCCCCGGCGGTACATATATGTGTATTCATGTGTATGTGTTCATGTATACATATATACATGTAATTTGGTTATATTCGATGATTTGGCTTGTCCCTTGTTGTTGATTTAACCTTGTATCATGCGGTATTCTTTACATCCTGTGATAGGTGGCGTTACCTTTTATAATTGCTTTCCCTTTGTTTATTTTATAATCTGCTGTTGCTGTTTTTTATTTTGATAATATTTAACAATGGCTTCCATTTCTGGGATGTGTTTTTATTGTGCTCTGTGGCTTTCCAAATTTTGTTATTTTAGCAATTGTTATGTGGATGTGTGATTTTTGTGATTTGTCGCTAAATGTATTCTGTTTTCTTATGCATTGTTTCCTATCTGTATGGCTAAATTTTTAGGTATGTTAGGTCTATATAATGGAGGTTATAGTTAGTATACTTCATTCTATTGTAATCATCACGATGAAGAAGACTTTGTATTTCGGTAGCAGTTTTGTGAAGCGTTTGGGGAGATACATCGATGGCAGGGACAGGAATGCGACCTTCCTAGGACGAGGCGGGCTTCGATTATGTATGGTTACATCAGATATGCGTCAGCGAGTAGTTCAGGAGCGGGCTGATATTATTGTTATGCACCTTGGAGCTAACGATATTGCACCTGATCGACGTCCCGGGGACATAGTGGATGATATCCTGCGGTTGTATACCCTCTGTAACCCACGTGATGGGATCCATCTGTATCTCCATCACGTTTTACGTGGATGTAATTGTAGCAAGACTCTTTCCGCCTTGATCTACTTTCGCTTTCCATTACACATGTATAGTCAAAGTACACTTTTTGGTCCCTACATGTACGGATGTTTCCAACTCAATATTGTTGATATCTATCTCAGAGAAGAAGTCGCTTAAAGCAATACATAGCCAAATTAGAAATTGTTGGCTAACAATTTGACGGGTTTTTCACTGTTCACACTGATTTTGCCTTGTAGTTAAACATCTCAGCATCTCACATATTAAATATCAAAACTCTAGATCTTCAACAACCTAACAAACAAGCTTTTCAAAATTTCTTAACAAAAACAAAAAATGCATTTGAACCTTGACCACTACAGAAAAGCAGAAGAAAACCTTTGATACAAAAATGTTTCATAAGAAAAAGTTTTGCATTGTAAGTCTCCATAATATACCCAAAATTGAAATAGATGGCTTTATCCGTCAATGAGTTATTGCAATTACGAAAAAAACGTATATGACGTTATGGCGGCCATTATGGATTTGGGATCAAAACGAAATTTATTAAAAAGTGGTAAAGTAGCCTGGGCAAACATAAATACCTAGACTAAATGAAATCTGCGTATCAGAACATCAGAATAAAATGGTTTTAACATATTTTCGGTTTTCAAAAAGATCAGAGGAAATATTCAAAACGGCGTATAATGTTAACGGTGAACGTAACTGGTATAGGAAGTAAGGATCTGAAGGAGGGTATAGGTGATTTAGGAAGTATAGGTGATGTACATGTATGAGGGTAAAGGTGGTTAGGGAAGTATAGGTGATGTAGGAGGGTATAGGTGGTATAGGAAGTAAAAGTGATGTAGGATGGTATAGGTAGTATGAGAAGTAAAGGTGATGTAGAAGGGTATAGTTTGTAAAGGAAGTAAAGGTGATGTAAGATGATATATATGGTATAGGAAGTCAAGGTGATGTAGGAGGAAATAAGTGATAAAAGAAGTATAGGAGGTATAGGAAGTATAGATGATGAAGGAAGGTATAGGTGGTTTAGGAAGGATATGTGAAATAGGAGGGTATAGGTGGTATAGGACGTATATGTTATGTAGGAGGGTATAGGTGGTATAGGACGTATAGTTTATGTAGGAGGGTATAGATGGTTTAGGACGTATAGGACAGGTTATGTAGGAGGGTATAGGTGGTATTGGACGTATAGGTTATGTAGGAGGGTATAGATGGTATAGGACGTATAGTTTATGTAGGAGGGTATAGATGGTATAGGACGTATAGGACAGGTTATGTAGGAGTGTATTGGTGGTATAGGAAGTACATGTGATGTAGGAGGGTATATGTTGTGTAGGACGTATAGGTGATGTAGGAGGGTATAGGTGGTAAAGGAAGTATAGGTGATGTAGGATGGGTATAGGTGGTATAGGAAGTAAAGGTGATGTAAGTGGGTATAAGTTGTATAGGAAGGTAATGTGACGTAGGAGGATATATGTGGTATACGACATATAGGTGATGAATGAGGGCAAAGGTGATATAGGAAATATTGGTGATGTAGAAGAGTATAGGTGGTATAGGAAGTAAAGGTGACGTTAGAGGGTATAGGTGGTATAGGAAGTAAGGGTGATATAGGAGGGTATAGGTGGTATAGGAAGTATAGGTGATGTAGAAGGTTATCGGTGGTATAGGAAGTACATGTGATGTAGGAGGGTATAGGTGGTATAGGACGTATATGTTATGTAGGAGAGTATAGGTGGTATAGGACGCATAGGTTATGTAGGAGGGTATAGGTGGTATAGGACGTATAGGTTATGTAGGAGGGTATAGATGGTATAGGACGTATAGGACAGGTTATGTAGGAGTGTATTGGTGGTATAGGAAGTAAAGGTGACGTTAGAGGGTATAGGTGGTATAGGAAGTAAGGGTGATATAGGAGGGTATAGGTGGTATAGGAAGTATAGGTGATGTAGAAGGTTATCGGTGGTATAGGAAGTAAGGGTGATGCAGGTGGGTATAGAAAGTATAGGTGATGTAGAAGGATACAGGTGTGATAGGTGATGTAGGAGGGTACATGTGGTATAGGTGATGTAGGAGGGCATATGTTGTATAAGAGGTATAGGTGATATGGAAGGGTATAGGTGCTATAGGATGCAATATGTGGGATGTATGAGATACAAATGATGTAGGAGGGCATAGGGGGTATAGGCGTGTAAAGGTTGTGTATGAAAGTATAAGTGGTGTACGATGTTAAAAGTATTAAATAGTGTAACGGATGAGTAGAAGCCCCGGTTTAAAAGAGATGTATGTGGTATAGGAGATTTTATAGGTTGTTTACGAAGGTACATGTATATGTGTATGAGAGTTAAGATGGTTATCTAAGAGTAATATAAAAAATATGTCAGTGGTATAGGTGTTGTAGACAGACGTAGGATACAGATAGTGTAGCAGGTACAGCTGGTGTAGGAGGTTTAGATGGTATTAGAGGGTAACGTTGTGTATGAGAATATAGGTGATGTATATAATAATAATAATAATAATAATAATAAAGGCTTTATTTATATTTGATAACATATTGAGCATGAAACTCATCTTACATATGGTCAAGATACAATGTATGATAAAATGTACAATATTTACAGCTTTAAGAAATATACATGTATAAAATACAGGATAAGGGAGGAAATCATAAATCATTTCAAGGAAAATTACTTTGCAGATCTCTTAAATTCTAAAAATGAAATACAATTTCTAATGTGACTTGGTAAAAGATTCCATGTAAGGGGTCCCTGATATTTAAAAGATTTTCTAAAAATGTTTGTCTTATGACATGGCAAGTAAAACACATTGGTAGATGATGATCTTGTAGTTCTACCCTGAACATCAGACATATACGTAAACTCATTCAAATTTTGTGGAGCTAAATGATTAAGTATCTTGTACATAAAAACTACTTGATTGTATAAAATTCTTTTGTGAAAAGATAACCAGTTTAGTTTTTTGAACATATCACAGGAAGGTGTGAAAAATCACATTTTAAAATAGTTATGGCTGCTCTCTTTTGCAGGCGCTCTAATTTTACAATATTATTTTTTGAACTGTTACCCCAAACAGTTGAGCAATAATCCAGATGTGGGTAAACAAAGTAATTAAAAAAGGTCATACACGATGACTGGCTCAAGAAGGGTCTCAACTTTTTCATCTGAAAAATGTGACATGATATCTTTTTACCGACATTTGTAAATTGAATGTTCCAAGAGAGACAATCATCTATGGACACTCCCAAAAGTTTTTAACATTTTACATTTTCAATGTTTATATTGTTGATAACAACGGACAATTCTTCTGTGTGTATGAGGGTATAGATGATGCAAAAGGGTAGGCGTAATAGGAATACACGGTAATTTCTGTAATACACTGATTTGGTAAACATTTTTTTACCAATAGAAGAATGAAATTAATGTATTGCGGTTATTATGACTTGTATTCTAAATGATAGAAATAAATAACAATATTTAAGCTGTACCACTTGAGTGTTAAACACTATAGGTGATAAAAACAATCAGTGATAGAGTCCTTTGGTAGCAGTATACAGTATAAATGGCCCGAACTATTTGATGTTTGGTATCAACTTTACCAAAAACACAATTGACACATATGTGATGAATTGCAGAATTTCACAAGTGCCTGTGAAAAGGGCGAGTTACCCCCCTTTATACATCCACAGGTAATAGGCTATTGACCTATATATTGACCTATCTATGTAACGGTTTTTTGGCGTTTTTGAGTAGTTTTAAGCAATAATGAATGAAAGTGAAGTTGAATCAAGCATAAAAAGGCATTTTTTCATAAAAAATCAAGTTATATGTGTATATGGTAGCAGTATACAGTAGAAATGGCCCGACTCTGATAAACAAGGCACATGTCGAGGAAATGTAAACACAGAGGATTTACCCTACACAACACATGTATACATGTATATATATTTGTAAACTGTATTACATTTACAATACATATAAAGTACTGAGAAGTGTATACACCTCTTTTTTCTATGTATGTCACTTGTGTGAAAACCATGGTTACCACATCAAAAATTACCAAAAAATGCCAAAAATTGCCAATTTTGACCCAAAATTTGACCCCCGCAACTAGTATTTTTTTTCCTAAATTCTGTCTGAAATTAAAGATTACCTACCTGGTTGCAGAATTATCTGGGTCCCAGTAAAGTTGTAAAACTTGATTTTTTTGCAATTTTGCGTCGTGTGCTGTTGTCAAAATTTTACCTCCTGTAAAGCTAGCTTTTCATGTACCCTTTCGGATTATGGCCGAAATTTTATTCTCGAACCAAAAAGATTTGTTTTTTTACAAATGTGAAGCTCACATAGCCCACTTCATCATGCTTATACCAATTTTAGTACATTTTTATATTTATATTTTTTTTAACATATCATTATACAGAGGTTAGCCATTTAACAAAAATATCACCCATGGCCACAACCCTCTACTGTATACAGCTACCTTGATATCATAGACTGTACAATGTTCATAATTAGACGCGAATAAAACAAAACTAATAAAAAGTGTAGGTTACACAATTTGAACGATAACATCAATCGGCCATTGGTCAGTGCTCATGGATCGTTTATAAATGGTTGACAAAATATATTGCTTTATTGTCAAGTACCATGCTAGGCTTGATTGATGTTTCTATTTATGACTAGTCGCTCGAGTCTTGTAATAGGTATAGAAACTGGCAAATACCAGGGAAGGAAAACAGAAATAGAGTTTGTATTGGGTGTGTTTCAATTGATATAAAAGATGAATTTCATTTTGTTTTAAATGTCCATTTTTGCCGATTGACGCAGGTCTTTTAGCAATCCTGACAAAATATCTAAAAATTTGGTAATAGAAAATGACAAAATTTATTGTGAGTAATATATTTATATGCCCTTGGTATATTATACTATTATTTCTTAGCTGTTAAAAGTATTTCCCTAAACTTCTATGCGATTATTTTACTTGTATATAAGTGTTATGTTGTATTGTATATATGCTATGCACAACTGATTAGCTGTAAGCTTGAACTTGTATCGGGTACTGATAATTGACTGTAATTGATAGCACACCCCAGCATCAATTTAATTGGTCAGTAAACCATGATGTTTTGATTCGTTAGAGGTACTGTGCAAAACTTGCCTTTATAATTTGACTGACAGTTTCATAAAGTTTATCCGCAATTTATTTGTATGTTTAGCTACATTTATGCACAGTGGATCACATGGATGTACATCCATGTACAATACACCGTGTCTGTAGATATCACATATTCCCACATAGGGCTATATACAAACCCTGGACCGTTTTCTTTTACCGAAAGTGCGTTGCGTTTGCGTTGCGTTTACCGTTTGAGAAGCGTTTAGCATTGAATATGCGTTTTGCTGTTTATGTACGAAAATGATACATGTGCATGCAATTGTTAGCTATGTACAGATTATGTTAAGGATATATGTGTATGTGGGCGGTACACGTGAGTGGATGCTTTTGTGTGTGTACTGAAATGTTTTTATATCCCAGTAAAAATAAATAAATAGTTTGCAAATTAAAAAATAAAAATATTCCACAAATAAAATAATTTAATACGTAAAATAATTAAATAAAATAAGTAATAGGTCAGGAGTAAAGCAATGACTAATATTTGAAAAATTGGGCAGCGTCGTGTGCTACACATGATGCATACGTCTATATACGTACCTACATTGAACAGCCTACGACACAACATTTACGGCTGTAGACTTAATAACATACAAATCCATGCCATGAAATTATGATGTCATTTGATTGTGATGTTATCAGCACATACATATGAAAGCACGAGTTTATTGCGCGGACGAATATATACGTCCGCGCAATAAATGAGTGCTTTCTGATTCGTTAGAAAAACACAAGAGTGTGGTCTTGCTTTTATCACATACCTTCCATATTAGGTAGAGATCGATACAAAGATTTTATAAACTTTGATATTTTTTGCAAATACCGGGAACTTCTTGTCAGTTCGCTATGACAAGGGGATTCCTATAAAATGTAGTTCCGGCTAGTAGGTAAATACAACATTCGTATTGCACATGTGCAATACAGAACGTTGTATTTCATGGTCTGAAAATTGCTTGTATTACTATAACAAGATTCAAAAGGTATGTGATGAATGATAATGTCATGTTTTTACATGTACATTATAGGCATTACAGTTTTATCATGGTTTTGGGAGTGGTTTATCCCGCAGCAGAGCTTCCATTGATTTTTATAATTGTCATACCTGGAACATGCTTTTAGTAATTAAAATGTAAAAAGCTTAATACGAAATGCTTCCAGTATTTGTTATATACATTTGTCCTTCAATGAACCCAATGAATTCCATTTATTTGAATAAAACTCATTGATTGATAAATAAAATGCAGAATCCAATAAGGGTTGGTATGCACCATATGCATGGTAACGCCAAAAAAAATGTTATTCGAGTGAGTCCTTGGGTGTCATGACCATGAGGCACTGTTCAGTCCCAACAACTTTGACACATTGCTATTTCTCTGTATTAGCTTTTGAATCTTGTTTTGAAGAAACTGCTATTCATATAATTAAAATATCGTAAGCATACAGGAACCAGTTTTTATTTTATTTTCATTTAAAATTTTCAAAAAGTCAAGATTGTTGAACCTTGAAAAAGTCCAAAAATGCATTTGAAAATGTCTTTGTCAAATTTGCGCATATTTTACACACATTTTCCACAGTATGGTTTCCGCATTGGCGTAAAAGATGCGTAAAAATAAAAGAATCCACACATTTTCCACAGTTTTTTTCACACTCGCGGAACAACTACATAATTTGTAGGTAAGGGTTGTCCCTAGGTCATTACTTTGGAACATTTGAGATCCTCACTAAAGACCTGGTTGATGATATTTGGCTAGTAACATGCAGGCATGAAGGGCTACCAAGTTTGTTCAAATGAATAACCTTCGTCCATATCAAGGTCACAAGGGTAAACTATTTAAAAAAAACTTAGACTACTTCTTCTAAATAAAATCTGTTTAAACGACTTCTTCTGAATAACCAAAGTGCAAAAGGCGGTGATATATGACAAGTAGCATGCTCAGATGAAAAAATATCAAGTTTGTTCATGTGAATGACCTTTACACACTTTCAAGGTCACATCTTGTCAATTGTGTATACATCCTTAAAAGTCATCTTCTTAGAAAACAAAAGGTATAGGGTGGTGATATATCATATTTGGCAAATTGCATTCTGCGATGAAGGGCTATAACGTTTGTTCAATTTAATATTCTTGTTTGATTTTCAAGGTCACGGGGTTATTTTACATGTATATGACTTTGAGTCAAGACATTGCAAGTTTGCCTGAAGCTTTATTTTAGTCCACTTCTATGGTTACATGTGTGAGATTAAAACCATGTGACTGATACAGGTCCATTGTGCCTCTTGCTCCAGTTTATCATACACATAAAAACATTTTGTAAAATCAGCAAATCTGCGTCAAACATTATTTAAGAAAAAAGTCGTTTAAATTTAAAAAAAAAAAAATCACTGCCAGTATATGTGTATACCTAGCTGTGTCATCTTTCAAACCATGTTTTGATCTATGAGGCGACATAAACTTAGATCTATATGGAATTTGAAAGTAAACAGCCTTTCATTTTATCATATTAGATCTACTTTTCGGCACTTTAAGTTAAAAAATGCTATTGATGCGTTCCATGAAAAATTATCCATATAGATGAAGATATAGATAGTTAATGGCGACTCATAGATCAAAGCATGATTTGAATGATAACACAGCTAGGTACACTAGCACTTGTCGCATCAATGTCGTGTTTAAACTTAAGGTGACGGATATTAGACCTAATACGATAATTGTCAAATATTTTTTCTTAATGTGTGTTTTTCTGTGTATGATTAATTTGAGAATATGAAAGGCTGTTTACTTTCAAATCCTCCATATAGATCTAAGTTTAAATCGCCTCATAGATTAATGCATGGTTTGAATGATGACAGATACATGTAGGTATACTCATATACAGGTAGTGAAATTTTTTTTTTTTTTTTTTATCTTAAACGACTTTTTCTGAAATAAAGTATTTTCTTCAGCACTTGATTGCAATAATATCTAAATCTTACAATACGTTCTTGCTAAAAAAATCAAAAAATCAAATGACATTTGTCAACGCCATCCTGCAAATTATAGCCTATATCATAATGAATCTACTGCTCTGTGATTCAAGAATTCTTGCGCGCCCCAAGTCCGTTTATTAATTAAACATAATATTTACAATATTAGTAAAAATATCAAACGAGATATCTCCAAATATCCAACTGATTGTGACGCAGAACAACTTTTACAGTGAAAAAATCTTCATGAGTCGATGGGATTTTTTTTTTTTTACTAATTGAGCACTTATAAATTTTATACGGACTTCTGCTCAATGAATCGTTTGAGGCGGCCATTTTTAAAAGTCTTTATCATGAACATGTTTATTCCATATAATTTACTCACTCAGTATAAACGTTCAGATGACTCAATAGAACGCGCCGATTCACTCCGGTCCAAAATTAGAAACATCCGGTTTACAGCTTATTTACGAGTGACTATACGCGTTAAGCCTGCAATAAGGCTGCATTTCATGACGATGTAAGGAATTTTGAGTTGATATCAGACAGAATTTTGCTACCCGGTCCTATATAAGACATGCCATAGAGTAAATACCCGACATGTCGCATTTCGATGCGGCTATCACATATAGGGTTGTTTAAACTCTACAGTACCAAATTGCTCCGATTCGATATCTACTACGGATAAGAGTAGATCTAAAAATAAAACAAATCAATTTTGTATAGTACAGTGACAACTCCACCAATTAATTTTTCTCGGATTTCTTTATTTGATATTTCAAGCGTAACAGCTTAAAATTTAAATGGAATTATTTTATGATTTTTCAGTTCATATTTTTACATAGTATGCGATTTTATATTTGCATGATGGTATATTGCGATTCCGCTTAAGGGGTTGGGCTGTTAAGCTCTCATGACTAATCCATTTTAGCATATGTTTTATTTAAATTAAAACACAAAACTATATATGTAAATCAGGGGAATCATTTTGAAAATAGAAACTTTGTTAGAAAAAGAAAAACTAATAAAATCGTAATGGAAATGAATGCTCCACATGATTCCGATTCAGTTTACATTGATTAAGTAATTAAATGTTTTTTTTTACAAATGAATTTTTATGATCCAATAGAGGAAGTGTATAGCGGTAATTATTTCTCCCTCGACAGAATGGATGGATTTCAACCAAATCGTTGCAAAGCGTCTGTCAATTCTCTTTGTTCGTCTGACATAGAATTAAGCTATTGGGTTGTCGTCTCTTGGATAATCGAACTACTCGGTAGTAGAGCGAAAGTAAAGCCATCCAAACAAACGAACAAGTCAAAAGTCAAATTTAGGTCACTGTGACCTGTGACCTCAATTTGGCCTTTGATCGACCGTGATCTTATGTACTGAAATAATGGTTTTCGAAGCATATCGCAGCTTCTGTAGGTAGTGTTAATTCAGTTTGACAGTTGATCTTGATCTAACAATGGTTTTCAGAGCATATTTCGGCCATTGTTTCGTGAATTGGCATCACATGTTGTGTATAGGTATACGTATATGTTGAGAGAACAGGTTATCGTATCCTAAAACAAGATCACTTTGACCTCAATTTGACCTTTAACCTCGACCTAAAGTATTCATGAATTGAAAGCAAGCTTTTTATATAGGAAAAAAAGGAGATACACTATATGTTAAAAGGTATACTGTTAAACTTTGGGATTCAAGGTAGCTGCTATGGCCTTTGATTTGCTGAGACACCAACAGACAATGGTCGAATAGCGGGCTAAGTATGCATGAGGCATACAGTTCCCGTTTAGAGATTTATGAGATAATAAATAGTATACCTATTTGCTTACTATAAAGAGACAAAAAATCATCACACCAAGATAAAACTAAGGTCTGCTTCTGTCTATGGCATCATCATCTCTGGTTTCCAGGTCTAAGCAAGGAAACGGTTGAGATCTTAAATCTATGTTTGTTGGATATGAAAAAAACATTTGATACTCTCTTGCTACTGATAGATTGTGGCCCTACTGACCCATTAGGAAAAGTGGAAATACCAGCGCTATACAATACAACATTTGACAAGAAAAGCTAACACATATGCTACCCAATGGTATCAGGGTTAAGCTCCTGACCCTGGGGATGTATTACAGCGTCATCAAATTAAAATAGTTGAGATTCCAACGTCAAAACCATTGTAAAAGTTTCTTGTTTGACAGTTCTATTCAATTTCAAGGCACTTTGTTATATACATTTGATGAAGGAAGACATAATCATAAACATGTCTGCCTAGGTCGATACATATATGTTCATGAATGAATCCATTTATTCGTTTTGGTTGCTTTTGCAGACAAGGAGGGAGAATATTATAAATATTATGTTTTTGTAAGTTTGTGAAAAGGTTATTGATATACTTTTTGACATTTAGAAGAAATTGTTGGGACAAAATTGTGTGAAGAAGAAAGAGAAGAAAAAGAAAAAAAAAGTAACAAAAGCAATGTCTTTTCACCTGATGGTGAAAGCACATCTAAAAATGAAAAAAAGAAATAGAGCCCACACAAAAACGAAATGTAGCAATTTCATATCCATAAATCCATTGGAGAAAGTATAGAATTAAAGGAACAAAACAATTAAAAAACTATTCCTTTTTACTAATTTTAAAAACTGTTTAAAACATTTTCAATATCAACAACAAACGAAATGCGCAGAAAAAATGCCAGTGCCCCCCCCTCCCCTTCCGAAGAACTACCCAATACAGATTCATTGTGATTTTTTTTTAAAATTTCTTTTACACAAAGCCAAAAGCATAAAAAACCTTATTGATGATGTTAATACACTTTGATTTACTGTGTTCAGTTGTGTCTGAACGTACTCACGTAAACACGATATAATCTAATTCTGTAATATATAATGTTCACAACTTTTAAATGAAATCGAAATAGGCTTGTAGTAGGATTAAAAAAAAATATCTTAAGAAATATACACAAACATACTTAAATTAAATTAAAACAAGTACAACTGGCTTCTGTGTGTAATTCGAGTATTCATTATTTAGATGACGAATTCGAGGAAACTGTCGGTGAGAGGTTCATTGAGGAGACAAAGAACCCGGACAATATTCCCAGGGAAACATGGTCTAACAAAAGGGACTTTATCCTCGCCTGTGTGGGAATGTCAGTAGGTATTGGAAATCTCTGGAGGTTTCCTTATCTCTGCTACAAAAATGGAGGAGGTGAGTTATTTTTTAATTTGTGACAAACATCTTAAAGATAATGAAAACGTGCGGCTGTCGTTTAGGAATGTTGCATGTTTGTGTATTATGGTGGAATATCAAGAGAGGGTGAGAGAACGTTGAAATAAAAATTAACGAAGGCCACTTGCGACTTGAGTTAATTGAGATTCGAATAATATATTCTACCTAGTAAAATGTAATGAAAGTCTTTTTCATGTCTACCTATGTCATCCGCCTTTAATATGTAGTGTGAACGAGAAAATGTATTTTAATTAGACTGTTCTTTCCTGCGCGCTAATATTTGCCACGTGATGCCTTTATTGTCTTTTTGATTCATTTCACAACAAGCCTATGGGCAGTTGTCCTATTTTGCCTTTTTAACCTGGATATGTTTGGGAAAGTTTTTATATTTCCAGTTGCCATTCGGTGGACGTACGATAAACAATTAACAGTGACGTCTGACACTATGCTTTATTCTAGATGTTTATTTAATCAATCAGAACCATCTCTATCGACATCACTCGTCAAAACAGGAAACAGCATTTGACAGATTTACAAAGAATATTACAAGTCAAATTCGCGTTTAGTTCAGCGGAATATTCTGACCATGACCATGATGACCATGATTTAAGTAGATCTAGAGGTAGTATTTTTTATGTTTTTTGTCCGCTAGTTAATCTTCAAAAACTTAACTTAATAAAATAAAATTCCGGTACTCTCATTCGACTAAAGAAACCAGTCCCGCGACTCGCTTATTTTCTGGTTCATTCGCAGGAAAGTTTTTTCGAACACCGATGTTCTGGTGGAAAACAATACAGGCACACGCATGAGCTATCGTCAAAAATCCATGGTTGTTTACCCATGCAAATCGTTGTTACATCGCGAACATGGTAGAATTTGTAATATTCAACTTTTTGAAAGATGACATTTTCCCATAACAAGAAAATTGATGATCATCAAAAATAATTTTACTCTAAATTAGATGTAAGGCGTAACAGTTTTATAATTCGTAAATAAACGAACGAACGATTTTTCTAATTTAAGGTTTTTGTCTCATTTTGTCCCTTACGTTTCTGTTTAAGGTGCCTTCCTCATACATTTTTTTGACATTTCTGTTTAAGGTGCCTTCCTCATACCTTTTTTGACGTTTGTTGTGCTTGGAGGTGTACCGATGTTCATATTGGAGTTAGCCCTGGGACAGTATATGAGTCTGTCTGGCTTTAAGGCATGGAATATTTGTCCCGTATTCCGAGGTAGCCTGATTTATTGACTTATTGTGTTGCCTTTTATATTGCCATTTATTTTTGTCATCAGTATGCTATTCCTTCACAATAAACCCACTACGCGTTTCTATCCGAGCCGACAAGAGATATTAATAGAAAACATTGTTCGTAACATAAATAATGTTTTTTAATATAGCCACCCTTGCAGGTTGGGGATGGAGAAAAGTTACCCATGGCAGGTCCTCTAATGACCTTACTTGTTAAAAGGACATTAAGTAAGAACAAAGCAAACTAAAATAATAAGTAGCCGTCTGAAAAAGGCTTCGCACGCTTACCCATGACATCAATATAAGTCATTGACATTTAAAAACTTTTAAAAACAACATACTTACAGTGTTTATGGAATGTTATTACTTCAACTTTAACTACAGTTTTTCGGACAGGTTGCGGCACGGTAGCTTTAACTTACTAGCAGTGTGATTCTAAGGTTTTATTAACTTCAACATTTGTTGTATGGTTCTTTTGAATCTTGAACTGCTTTCAGTAAGAAAATCCTTCGCCATTGTTGTTTTGTTTTATTTGAATTAAACATCTGTTCTTTCAATAACCTCAACAACACATAAACAGTCTTGTGTTGTGTTCATTGATTACAGACTAAATGGTATTTATATGCAACCCCGTGATTCAAGGCATTGAGAATTAACCGTTGATAGCTTGTACTTGAAGTATTACGAAGGTATTTTACATTATTTAAGCTTTACGTGATGAAAAGACCAGAACTCGTGTTGTACAGTGAATACACTTGTGTCATATTTTTATGTGTTACTACCTGTTATATCACCCATGTGAAAACAGATTCAAACCAATAGGCACGAAGTATGCTGAAGTGAGTCATTTCATTTTTTTACTTTGCACTGATTACAACAGATACCAAGAAACGAAGACGGGAGTGTCGTGTTAGTTATCAGGTTTATGCTTGTATAGGGTTTTATGTCTTCGCAACAGCTCAATTCATAGGAACCCGGCGTAACTTTTTAAATAATTGTGTATTCGTTTGCATACAGTTTGTAAAATGCTGCAATTAAATATAAATGTATACTGAATAAATTCTGGTAGGATAAAAATAAGATATAATGCCCGACTCACGTCGTTACTATTGTAGTGTGATGACATGTAATTGTGTCGTCACGATGTTGTCCTTTTAAACTAAACCTAAAGAGCCTGGGAAGGGTCAAAGCAGCTTTTTTTAAGTCGGTTGTTAGATCTTTTTTTTCTCTCTTTATATATACTTAGACGTATTATGTTCTCACTGTCCGATAGATACACTTAAAATTATTTTATATACAGCATTGCATTATTGAAAAAATGAAAAAAATAGTTATATACCAATTTATGTATACAATACAGAAGGAAACATTTCATTGCTTTTCTAAACATGTTGGCTCAGCAGAATAGTGACAATACATTATGTGTTTTAAAATGCAGGTATTGGAATAGCAAACATCATCATAGATGTCTTTGCGAACATCTATTACATCATGGTGCTGGCGTGGGCTGCTTATTTTTTCGTGATAAGTTTGACATCAGTCTTACCTTGGTCTGATTGCAACAATGCTTGGAATACACCAAGGTATTTAATACCCGTATATAAAACCAAATTTGTTTTAATTCTGACTTCTTTTTTTTATGTTCAAATTGTTTTATTTCCCCAGCATCTTTGGGAGGGATGCCAGGGTTGAGGTACCCCGGGATCATCCCTCTTACATAATATAGCCTCTTGCCAAAGGCCTCTTTCTCTTCATTCTCTCTTTCTTTTTCATTCATTCTTTCATACTCAAACTCAAAATCATTCATTCTTTCATACGTATATTTCATTCATTACAATAACGATACTATTTATTTTGATTAAATTGATATATTAAATTACATCAACCATTCCTTCTTTATATATTCAAATATTGAAAGTATTTTTACATTTATAAATTAATTAACATGCCAAAAATTCTGCTTAACTGATTTGGGATTGCCATATTGTCCTAAAATTTAGACAAGATAAAACCGAATTCATTTATTTTGAATGATGTTGTTTTTCATGTGTAATTTGGATTAATTTAAGAAGAAATGTTTTGGGAAATAAAAAAAGAGTACAAATACTAATGTACCTAGCAATTTAGACATATATACATAAACACGAAATCATAAACAGTGTACACATTATGTATTCATAAATACATTATACACACACTCGAAATGACAAATATATTACTTGAGTCATACATATATACCACACATAATTGTACACACATACACTCGTACCTTAACACACAATTTTGACTTACTTTATCCAGATAATAATACTTCTTATATGGGTGAGCGCTCCTTTCCTTGGACTGCCAATTTGGACTGAACTGATTTTTACGTTGACTGCAGTAGGGCCGATATAGGCAAATCAGCTTTTAACGAATTTTGACGTCACGTTCGGCGTTGTCATCAATTTATGTGACATGTAACGATCTGGAAAATGTTTGTTCTATGAGGCGATTTATGTTAAAATTTCAATCATTGTAAAACAATACATCGTTATCGCAGACTCGCATATCGTGTACAAATGGAAAGCTGAGATCCAAACATGTATATATATATGAGATGACATGCTTTCGCCGTTTTTTGACGTCCCTGCAGGTCGGGGATGGAGAAAAAAATACACCTGCTTTAATCAACTGCATGAATAGTCAGAGGCAACTGATGAGTTAACCCTCTGCAGAATTTGGGATTTGCTTTTGTGTTCTGTACTTGGGGACACAAAAGCGATCAAAATAAATCTGCTGCACCATTTAAATAGTTGGGACCTTTATATATATTCTCTCTACCTCTAAAAACCTTCTATTTCTTAGCGCCTAGCATGGCAATACCTCACTTTTGGTTTTAATATGGAACGCTTGTGCAGGTGAAGAGGCAACGGATTCTGTCTCAAGGCCGGGACATACCAAAGTTTTTAAAAACGGTATTTGTTATTCCCTGCTTACCGTACAGCATTGAGGGAAATGACAACAGCTGGTTCACCAGTTGTCAGTATAATGTGACCGGGCGGAATCCTGACCTGTGTGCCTTCGACATGTTATTTCACTGAAATAGTACTGTGAAGCCTGCACCAGTACACCAACATATCCTGTCTCCAGATCACATACACACATGCACGCATACAAAACGCATACGGCGATATGTCCTTGAATGACCTCAGCTGTTAATATAATAAGACGTTAAACAAAATAAAACAAAACAAAACCACGTTCTTTGAAAAACCCGTCTATAGAATATAGCAAAAAGAACAAAATCACGACAACATAGTATATGCTACGTGCACATTTGTTATATGATATCTATTTTACTTTCTGTATCGATGCCAAGTATGACAGAGTAGATAGGGGATATATATACATATGGTTCAGATCAGTAGAACATTGTTTTTGTATTTTTATTTATCTTTCTGTGAAAATTTGAAGCAACGGTGACAGTATTTTAGAAACCATCACGAACTTCTGTGCTCTAAGAGATGTATTTGAACTTTTAATTCCTCAGAGATAGAACTTTGGATAAAGCCAATAGACATATGGCACTGACAAGGCGTGCGTCACGACTCGTTGTTAGTAACTTGTACCTTATCTCTTATACACATTTTCTGGGCCCGGGATCATGAAACGGACTTAAGTCTAAGACAAAATTTGAACTTAAGTTTGAAGTTTTGACTTAGCTAAGGTCAAAATCTTAAGTGGATCCTGAAACGTGCTAAGCAAAATCTTAGCTGAGACTGAACTTAAGTCAAAACTTATTCGTTGTCAAGCACATGCGCGCGCCGAATTGCGTATTTACGGTATCCATAGGAACTCTTCAATGCGGGAAACCACGTTGTTGTCGGTAAACATAAAAACAAAATGGAGAAAAGGAAGAGTACAGAGTACATCACTTTTAAGATTACAAGTGTGAGATTAATACCAGGTGAGCGATGCAGGCCCATTGGGCCTCTTGTTTGTAAAAAACAAGGAGCGTGTTCGGATTAGAATATCCAGAATTGAATTAAAAGATTGTTTACACCAATTCTCGCCATGATGCTTAAGTGCATTGCACTAACGTACGCCGAGTTCTGTTAGATGTCTTTCAGCTTAAAAGTGAAGTCACTTCAAACGGTTACTTACTAGCGACCTAGTTGGACGAATATATTCGTGTCTTGACGAGAAAAAATAAGTGAGAAAAGAATATTGTATTATGAATTTGAAGTCGTTAACGAAAAAAACTGTGAAATAGTTAATATAATGTCGACTAAAATATTTGGTACTTTGTTTTGTTTTACTGGTTATATTAACTGAATCAAATCATTATTTACTCATAATGTCTCAGCTGTTGGTTTGTCTCAC
The DNA here is from genome assembly GCF_002113885.1 of Mizuhopecten yessoensis. Lineage (NCBI taxonomy): Eukaryota > Metazoa > Mollusca > Bivalvia > Pectinida > Pectinidae > Mizuhopecten > Mizuhopecten yessoensis. The sequence continues at coordinate 1,062,327 of NW_018408310.1, forward strand.
AAATTCTTTTAAAGATTTAAGTTCACCTGGTTCAGCATTATGTTGGGCATTCGGGCATTCGGACATTCGGACTTTCAATGTTTTGTGGCTTTGGTGTATAACGTTGTTTACTGTTTGCTGGCTATGTTTTGCTATGAGTGGCGTCACACCATATTTTATTAATGTCATATCAGTATCTACTACAAAACCAAAAATTGCCTTTATTCTATGTGCACGTTCAACTCAAGAACATATAACTAGAACAATATCGCAACTCTTTTGAAAATATGTCAAGGAGTCTATGACTTACGCTCTCGATATAGTACTAAACGTGTAAGCATTGAAGTTCCAAATGCAGACACTTTTTTGTTATTTTGCTGTCGTAAAGGTAACTGTAAATTAAAACCACTAAGAAGGTTTTGAAACATAACTGATGAATATTTTAATACAAATATCACATTTGCTACTTCTTTGTCCTTATTTTACATTTATAGATGTACACCTTTCCATAAACTTGTCGAGACCAACTCGTCTGCCATTGCATCTCTGATAAACTCGAGCGTCACTGCTGAACTGCCGGTTGATCCTGCTGTCGAGTTTTGGGAGTAAGCTGTAATTCGAAAGACAATCACTGAGGATTTAATAACAATAATTCTGCATTAAATGTTAATGATTTTCGAAGTTCGAATGTGTTGTTGATGCAGTATAAATTATGTATGCATTACATTAGCTACATCTTAGACCTTTCATAATCTTGCAATCTAATATTTCTGTGCTTAATTGTATAAATAAATACTTTACAAGCTATTTAGTACATTACACTTTAATTAAAGTAATATTCATATCATAATTGTCTGCAGACGAAGAGTGCTCCAGTTGACAAAGGACATTACAGACGGTGGCGGTATAATCTGGGAGCTGGCGCTGTCCTTACTGGTGGTATGGGTGATTGTCTATTTTTGTGTGTGGAGAGGAGTCAGGTGGATGGGTAAGGTAGGTCAGTTAAATATATACAACCTTAAGTGCGGATATGTATAAAAGCGATGCTCATGAATAATTTCTAATAAGCTGTATCGTATAACTTGAAATTACCTGATTGCCATTAATGTGTGCACATAATGTGCTGACCTGGCAAATACATTTGTATCTAAAGAAAGTTTTAATATTTTTGTTGTATAGAGCCAACATTGAAATCCTTGGTTTTCCCCTACATCGCGTATAATTCTATTACGTTTTGCTAGTCGCGTTGGTGGTACTCCATGCTAGTTGACAAAAAACATACTATATTGATATTCTTTCTATGCGATCAATTATGATATTGGGAATTTACTCACTTAATGAGCTATTGTTTTGTTGTCTGTGGGCTTATAGCATTAACAGTATGTTGGATATAAATGTAGGGTAATCATTTCTCGAAGTCTGACTTTGGTCAACACGTTCGATGGACGACGAATCATAACGATCTTTATCCATCTTTGAAAAAATATATTATGTCCCTAGACCCTAGTTATGTGTTTTTACTTCCCCTAGTTTGTGCAACTTGATACTTTTGTGTGCTGAAAGGTGTAAGGTATTAGTTACGATGATTAGAAATGGTTCGTCCGTATCACGGGCTGTCTTTAAACATATTTAATGTGTCATGGTTCTCCACTACTAGAGATTTATGAATTAAACATGTATACTATTTTTATCTGATCCTACATCTCTCTCTGTGTCGCTGTCTCTCCCTTTTTGCAATGACAAATGTGATAAATTCATAGCAAAAAAACAACAAAAAAACAACAACAACCAAAGATGGATTAACTTAAGTTATTGTTGTTCCAACATTTTTATGTCTGGTATAGAATAATGTATGGCATAAACAAAACATACTGTTTTTTTCCCTTTCGTTTGTATCGTACGTTTGACTGAGATGACTCTTTACTTCTATCAACTAGGTTGTATATTTCACGGCCATATTTCCATACGTCATACTGTGTGTGCTCCTGGTGCGAGGATTGACACTAGATGGCGCAACGGACGGTATAGTGTTTTACCTAAAGCCAGACTTGTCAAGACTTGCTGATATACAGGTATGGGATGTTTTGCTTCGTTTGCAACCTTGCTTATCGCCAACGTGTTTCAATGCCATTCGATTTTCTTCTTAACGATTATTTTTGTTGCTCCGATTGGTCGTGCTACATACAATGTGGAACCATAGGTCGAATTCGGATGTGGAGTGTGTAGGCGTCCTTTGTGCCTTCTGCATTGCGCCTACGCAACACGCCAAAAAATCCACATAGGGTCTAGAATAAGTATTTTGCTTAATGTTTTTTTTTTGCCCCTCCGTTGATTTCAATTTTCTTTTGGTCAGGTGTAGACCTAAACCTTATCACAACATAAACACCCACTAAAATGTATATGAGCACTTGGTTCATTTTTCGTAGAAGCATAAAACTGAAATTCTCAAAAAGAGTTTTTTTCCCATAAGACGAATGCTGTCAAACTAATAATGCACTGAAGTATCAATTTGGATGCAACAAAATTTCAGGATCATATGCTACAGTATACATGTAAATATCTCTTACTATGGTGAGTTATCAGATATTTACAGAAAAATCAACAGCCGAAAGCCATTACAAAAAAATGTGTTCATCTTATAATAAAAGTATCTCATAACTTTTGTATACCAAAAATATATTGACTAGTTCATGAAGTACCAGTGACAGAAATATCAATCCAAAATATGTGGTGGAACATATTCAAAGAAGGGATCAAGTTAGACGCCGTATTAACAGCTGATGACATTTACAATGTTTTGCAAGAAGCAATAGTGTGAAATGTGTTTGAATGGCAGATTTGGAAAAGAAGGAAGACAAAAATGATGCGAAGCTTTGAATTTGTTTTCAAACTGGTGATTCTAGATTCACAAGAAAAAACAAATTTCAATCTTTGTCAACTTCGTAGCTCTAGGGTGCAACTTTTTTGGATTTTGAAGATTGCTATGATAGCCAAGATACTAAAGTATACTTGATGTATGAGCATACATTCCCATAGTTCTTTGACCAACTGGGCTTTATCAGTAGTAATCTATTATTGGATTATTATCATTTGGTGTCGTGCTGTGCTGAATCCAAACATTATATTTAGTCTGGCTTTTGTGTCTGGAACAAATCTGACAACGGATGAGGTCTTGAATGCTGATTCACCCATATTTCATAATCTTTACGAATTCTGACTTTGCTTTCTTGGAGAGAGCTGGTTGTTTTTAACCTCTGAGCCAAACAGTTTGTTTATGTAAGTAGAAACTTCATTTCGTGTGCGAGTTCTCTGTCTTTTCTGTCAGTTTTCAGTGATCTTTGATACATTGGTCCCCGAATCCAATTGAGACATGCAGTCACAATCTTAAGCACTTCCTCAATTATATATCTATGATGCAATTTGATATTAATCGAGTTCTAAAAAATATCTAATGTTTAAGAGGGCCATAATAAGACTCTACAATCCATCGGGATTTAGTCACTGTTCTGTCAATGCTAGCCTGTAGATCAGAGTGTTGGCTCTGACCAGTCTTAAGATATAAGTGCATTCTGGTATTAGTACCAGATGCCTCTAACATTGGTAGGACATCTCTAAAACCACGAACAACAAACTCATTGTCGTATTGCTCCGACCATGTGAGCTTGTCTATGATATTATGTGAAATGCTTGCATCATTTTGGCTTCCATAGAATGGTCAAACTGTGCCCTAGAATGTAGCCATCATGTAAAGCTATACTTATGAATTCAAGATAATTACATTCCTGGCAACCATAGGACATTCTCTGAAGCTTGTAGTCAGCACCTTTTTTAATATACATATATGTACCATCTATTAAGGCAGTCACTAAGTCTCCAAGGAATGTTTCTGAAAATACAGTATAGAGTGAAAGTACCTGTTCCCTACTCAAATGGTCAAGACCAAGGAACACTTGAACTATAGATTTATCCAATGCTTGTACTACAGAATGAAAGATTTTTAAAATACTAGACAGGAAAATACCAAAAGGAGAGGTACACCTAATTACAAGAGATACATGTATCAGTTTTCATCTTAAGCCAAAACAGTAAAAGAGCACTTTTTGCATTTTTGGAATATACTGAAGAAGAAGAAAAAAAGGGGACCAAGAACGAATGGATATTAAGAAAGTGTTCTTTTATCAACCTGTCCAAGCTTTGCAGCCAGGGTCATCCAAGAGACGAAAATTGAGAATGAAGGCTGATTGATTCTTTGATAAGATGTACGACAGTTCTAAAAGTTCATCAATTATTTCAGATGACCTACTTCATAATTGAGAATTCAAAGACTCTCTTCTTTAAAGGATAATCTGTATACAAGGGTTCTGGTCATTGCCAATCAGACAAAAACACCATAATTTGTGTGAATATTAACTGATGCCTGGCACTTTTTTTTGCAGAAGTGTGGATTTGCTTCACTTCGAAATAAAATTGTTAAAATAAAGACAACTTTTTTTATGTGAACAGGAACCGTAAAACAGGTCCTTGATTGTAAAGAGAGGAAAACTATTATTTTCATCTTCAAAATGTTCTGTTTCAGATAATCTCTTCCACATATACTTTATGTAGCACGTCGGACAAAAACTAACTTCTTCATTTAAGATACGATGGCGACATTCACCAATTCATTTACTCTTCATTATGAGATGAATATTAACAAATGAGTATGAAATATCCCCTCACAGCAATGTAAAAAGGAAAGTCTGATGATTAAATGTATAAAAAATGATAACAAAATGTATATAAACCAATTCTAAAAAGTGACAAAGATATTACATTTGAACTTAAAATTGATTGTTAACAAAAACAATTTTGAAGCAAGTTTGAATTTGGATTTTTTGTGACCTAACATTCACTGAAAGGTTTATTTTACGGTTACAACGAATTTCATTACCAATTACCTGTAATCAGGTCCATTGCTTTTTGGTGGACACCAGGAAAGTGTCTTAGGCCGTCACCTTTTTAGGTAAACGGGATACTTTGTTGTGCAAAATGAATACTTTCCACCACTTCTTTTTGGACTGAACTTTTGCATATATATTTGAAATAACACCACTTCTTCAAACTATGAAAATATTTGGTAGGCAAGAATAATAAGAATGAAAAACCCTTTATGTTACATTAAAATTTTCACAAAATGTTCGAATATTTTTAAAGCACTACATGAAAGAAAATGTTCTTTGTCAATGTTGTAATAAGGTTAAGTAATCATCTGAAAAACTAGTAGAGTGATTCAAGGTAATAACTCTAGATGTGTAAGGGATTGAAAAAAGTTAAAACAACAGCATAAATATTGTAGCACCTCTGAAACCAAAGTTATGAGGAGGCAGTCTCCTATGAAATTTTAACATAGCTGGAAATAGTGTTTTTGTATATGTTGTATTTCAGCTTTATAAACCCCTCGAATTGTTACAGATGTTCAGATCTTCTGTTTACTCAACCAAAAACACTGAAACACTACATATAAACTGCATATATCAAGCTATCCAAATAGTGAAATGTTCAATGCGGACTCTACACATGGATTTTGTTGTACAATAATATGTGTTCATACGCTGTATGACAGAATACATAATTCTGCAAAAGATGAATAATTTACCGAGGAAATTTTATAAAGTGTAACATCCAAAAATTCTCGTGAAGCAAAATTATTCATATATAGTTGTTATTCGCAGAAAAAGGGATGTCTTAGAGTATCTTGACAAAAAAACTTTGTACGCACGCCTACAACAAACCTCCCACGTAGAGATCAACGTCGTTTAAGCTGACGTTTTATGTTACATGTACCTCGTAGTTTTTTTACAGTATATAGAGTTGATACATATGCCTACTTGTTTGAGGTAGAGTTGTTTCCCTGTTCAGAACCTTATTTTCTGATTTTTTCTTATAAGCATTCACATTTCGATCACAACATATCTACATATGATTTGATTTTACAGGTTTGGATGGATGGAGGAACGCAGGTATTTTACTCATACGCCATTGCACTTAATCAAATAATTACTCTGGGGAGTTACAACAAATTTACAAACAATTTTTACAGGTAAACAACATTTATAAATTAGAAGGATTTATTTGTTTTATTCAATTATTATCAAGGTTGACATTTTGGTAGTTTGCAAATTTCAAACATTTTTGTATTAAAGAAATCAACGCGAAGAAGCAATGTTTTCACGAAAATATCCACACTGCGAATTAAATAACTACTGAAGAGTTTTGATTTAAAGACTAATATTTCGTTGGGTATCAACTGTCAATATAAAAAACAATTACGAAAAATATGTTTATTAAAGATGAAATTCAATTATCACAGCACGTGCTGTTTACATTCAGCTGTTGCTTGTATTGGTTAAGAACTGTCAAAAAGTTGTATCATGCCGTGTCGGATGAAATACCCGTGTTTTGCTGAATTAAATGCCTTTTTTATTTGATTATGGATACTTTAAATAATATTATCCTTATATTTGTTTCATCACATGTTGATAGAGACGCTATCCTAGTATCGTGTATCAACAGTGGAACCAGTTTGGTCGGGGGATTCGCCGTCTTCTCCGTGCTAGGATTCATGGCTAAACAACATAACATTCCAATAGCAGATGTGGCTAACGCTGGTAACGATCTTTTTTTAAGCCTACTGATTTTTTATCATTTGAATAGTTTTATATAGATTCATATAGTAAACAAATTCATATTACATCAGTTGAATATGATTTAATAGGACTTTTCGATTTACTACATACTGAAAAAGCCTCATTTAGAGCGTTTACTTTGAAATACTACTTTACATTCATTGAATTAAATTGATAAAATTTGAATAAAAATATGTCACTTATAACATTATATGCAAAGTTGGAAACAAATATATTAAGTGTTTCATACTTATAACAAGATTGTGACGACTGACATGCACTAAACATTCTTGAAGGATTTTGGCCATTATATTCATATTTCATATTTTACTGTTGTATGATACAGAAATACGTATAGCCGCCACACCCACGTCTCTGTCGGTGTTCATGTAACGGTCCCTCTATTTTAAAGACGTAAGTGGTCACGTGATGAGTGACGTCATAATGTAGCTTCATGCGATATCACTCTGAGTTGTACAATGTATGATGGACCGGCTGATCAATATTTTCCCAATCTTGAAAAACAAAATGTCGTTTAAAGGAATTAAGCCCATTTCAATTCAGTTGAACTGTAGTTAAAATGTGTTTACTTGGGTGATTTACCCAGATCGAAAAGTAGTGATATTAGTATGATATCAGGATTATTTTTATGAAATTTCAAATTCTTCAAAATTTCATTATTTGTAGTAATGATGTTTCTGACTTTACAAAATTGCCTAAATTTTCAACATGAAAACAATAATTTTGCATTTTATTTTACATATCTTCAGGGACATCACGAGGATTTTGTCATGAGTAGGGGCGCCTTATGATACACAATCATCTGAGATAGCAAACAAATCCAAACTGTTTATAATTCCTTTTGAATTGTATTGGAAATCACGTACCAGAACGATGTGAAATTCATATCTTTTTCGAGTGTAAATTTCGCGTTTAAATTAAGGTTATCGATGAGTGGAGACTTGTTTAACTGTTTTCTTTCATAAATAATAATTTAATGTGAAATACAATTTGTTTGAGGGGAAGTATGTGGTCCTCACTGGGGTAGTAACTTCCAAGTATTGAGAAGGGGAGTTGTTAAATTATTTTAATGATGGTTTACAAATATGTTTACATGTTCATTGAAAAGTGCAAGACAAATAGTTTCTTATGAACAGTGCACTTTTCTAATGTTTTTATACACATTAAAGATGACATACAAAATAATTTCACAAAATTCACAAAAATACATATAAGTAATTTTCAGAGAAAAAATCTTTTATATTTCACAGCCAATTCGTTCACTGTTGATATAGTTTTCTTTTTTATTTCTAGTTTCGTGTATGTCAATGTCTATTGTTACAGTGTTGTTTGGCCCTATATCACTCGCTTTATTGATGGGCCGTGAAACAATACGAAAACAAAAACAAAACATAGAAACAAAATATCTTCTTGATATGGAAAAAGGGGCCATTTTCATGTACGTTTTTCCAATTTTAGCCCAAACATCTAATGGAATTCTTTTAAGAAATATTACTTTAAATGGTAATTTTGTTTACACGTGTCCTTGACAGTGTCAGTTTGATTTTCATTAGACATACATTTGTATTACACATACACACGTAGGTCTACAGTTTAGTGGAAATTAATCAAATCTCCCATTGCGTTTACTTTCACGGGAATTATGTTCGTAAACATGGTTAAACCGAATTACATGACAGGATATATGTTCACGTGCTTCATGTGAATCAAAAACTGTTTCGTAATATTTTTTTATCTTTAGACGTTGGTATGTGCACATAGAACGTTACATGTACATTTGGTTTGAAGTAGGAATAAAGACAATTTGCTAACCGTTTTCAGAACATAATTATAAATTCCATTCCAGCAATCCGATTTTCAAAATTTGCAGCATCAATAAACTGTCTCCTACGTATTGTTGATGTTTTTGTTTTAAATACAGTGATATAAAGAGGATTGCTTCTGTTTAGCCACTGCTCTACATTAATTGTACTATCTTATCTATGTCCCTATCATATCAGAATCACTTCCCATGTCAATTTTTACTTTGGTAGCGTTTCGTCTTCTTTCTGTCTTCGGCTGAAATAGATATTCAGTGTGTAGTTGTCAAGCACCGAACTGCTACTTGTTTCTGTTAAAAAGAAAAACAAATATATGCAATGTGTAACTCATGAACACTATCTATTGCAATATGAACAGGTGATCCGAAGCTGCTTTATGACGTCACAGGTACCACGATACCGTGAACATTCTCGCAAATTACGACCGGTTACCTTTAATTGACTTTTTCTTAAAAACAGGACCCTATTGAATGATCGTGGATAGACAATTTGGCAGTTATTAAACTGTGTTACATTTTTTTACAAAAAAGAAACAAATATTGCCGGAAATCCATTGATTTTGCTTACCATTTTTCATATTTTGTTTTTTTGCACCCTAGGTCCCGGATTGGCCTTTATTTCATATCCTAATGCCGTCACCCAGATGCCAATTTCTCCTCTGTGGGCCGCACTTTTCTTTTTGATGATAATTCTTCTTGGACTTGACAGTCAAGTAAAAATATTTTTTTTATAAATCTTCGCTCATGACTACGATAACTCTTTCATAACTGCTCGCTGTTGATAAAGATATCCTAATTGCAAAACACTCCGAGTACAAATATTTATTTGCATTGAGACAAATATCACCAATTACTGTTGATCATAAATTACAATAAATTTCATGTTTTCACATTGAACTTTCTTAATTTTAAACAAAAAGAGTGTACATCATTGCAAATCATTGTATTACATTCGCTCAAGCTGTCTTGAAATTAATATTTGATATTCATAATACAATACTCGAACCTGCGTGTGTTTTCAAGCTCCAAAGCACTGATATAAAAAGTCTTTAGATAAAGATCCCATCATTCAATATTAGAAAAAAGCAATGAACATTGACGGATATTCAAACATTTAACTGGTCACAATTATTTTGTTATTATATATATGTTATATATATTATATATAATATTTGGTTGGGGGAAATGAAATATTTGAAAAAAAAAAAAAAATGTTTATAAAAGCGACCAGTTATCGGCCATATTTGAAGCAGTACTGTCCAATAATGTTATCAAAGTCTAGTTAGGATGAACGTTTTCGTCACGTGAACTGTGTTATTTGAGGTTTACCTCACCATTCGATATATCGATACAAATAATTTTGGCAACAACACATGTGGATCTGTTTTACGTATATTTTCTCTTTTACGAAACTCTCATTTTTGTTGAAGTTTGTTGGTGTTGAAACGGTTATTGCCGCGGTCATGGATATGTTTCCAAACTTGGTGCGAAGGGGGAGTCGGCGGATGTTGCTGATGGCAGTCTATTGTTTCCTGTCGTTCCTAGTGGGACTCCCATTGGTATCCAGGGTATGTTTGGTTGTCCAACGTAATCGAGTCTGAACAAATTGCAAATCCATCCTTTTCTTTTTATATGCATTCTAACTATGTGCAGCTTCACCGTCTGTTTTGTATATCCGGGTGAATAACTCTAACACTTTAAAGAGGCTATTTAGTCAAATGACAACCTGAAAATAGAGTCATCTACGTAGTTGATAATGACATGACCTCAAGCGTACGTCCAGTGTTGTCATTTTTCATCTTTTGGAAAGGCCGTGATAAAAACAGCTACGCCTAAAATAGCGTAATATCCGGGCCTTTCAGTGAGAAGTAAACTTGTACAGCACTACGCTGTAGACCGATAACACAGTGTCAGTTATGAGTCTGAGCTCATAAATAACACATTCTTGAATTTACAATGTATATCGCAAGTAAGAATTATAAGTATCATAATATATACCTCTAATCAGATATTTCTGTTAACTGGTTCGCCCGTTGTCAGTATAATGTGCCCGGGTGGGGCGTCCAGCTGGGTGTCTTCGGCAGTATGTTTCAGTGAGGTAGCACTATAAAGTCGGCACCAGTTCCGCGCTATCACAAGGAGACAAACACGAACATATCGCAGCCTCCCAAAATACACACTCATACACTACACGCATGCATCTTGCACACAGTGGAGGCCGTTCTTAAATGACCTTAGCTGTAAATAGGACGTTAAATAAAATCAAACAAACAAACAAACATTACGATTTAGAAATGAACGCACTGAGAGCCGCAGGTAGAATTTCAAACCGCAGGAAGAACGATATCAATAGGTTAAAACGCAAAATAGAACACTCATTTATAACGTTGTTTGATATGCTGTTGGAAGATGATTTTGATTCAGAATAAATGCAAGTTCTCTCCTCGGCTCGAAATACATTTTTGTTAGCTACAAATTCACCGACAACTGCCGCTAAAACGTACGGCTGCACATTTGGGGATTTCTCCATTCCTGATTAAAAACGCCAAGAAAACATTGTCTTTTGCCAATTTCCCGACATGAATTGTTCATAAGGAATATCAAACTATATAATCATGAAGAATTGTGTTGTAAAAAAATTAATTTCATCCCTTTAATACATATTTGATTCAAATTAACCAGTACCCCTATATTTTCTAACAAGCCATTCGAATTGATATGTCTCGCCTGTGCCCCGATTTGACTATCAATGCACAGATCAATGGACCATTGAGGTAGGCCGCATCCATCATTTGATGCATGGGTTGAGACGTACTACCTAAGATGAATCTATGTTCCAAGTTCGGTTGATCTAGCACTAATGCTTTAAGTGAAAGCAGCTTCAACGCAAAAACTAAATGTTGATACCGCCGCCGCGGGAAAAACAACACCTTAGAACTTCCGCTTCTTCGTGGCGGCGAAATAAAAATCATTTAAATGTCTTCAGGTGTTTAACGCAACTCCACTTCAGTTTCAACTGAAGTTTGGACCACTTTGCATTTACTCCTAGGATCACCGATAAGTCCTAAAAACAAAACAGCTGTATTGTACTGTATATGTCATGTTTGGTTTGGTTTAATTTTGTTTAACGTCCTATTAACAGCTAAGGTCATTTAAGGACGTGCCTCCATGTGTGTTGTTTATGCGTGCTTGTGTGTGTGTATGTAGGAGACAGGATATGTTGGATGTGCTTGCCTCCTTGTGATAGCGAGGATCTGATGCCGACTTTATAGTGCTATATCACTGAAATACAATGCTGAAGGCACCAAGCACAGCACTCCGCCCGGTCACATTATAGTGACAACGGATGAAACAGTTGTTGCCATTCCCCTCAATGCTGAACGTTTAGCAGGGAATAACAACTACCATTTGTAAGGACTTTGTTGGTATGTCCCGGCCTTGGGACAGAACCCATTGCATTCCTCGACTAGGCGAACGCTCACCAATAAGGCCAAAAGTGAGGTGTTGCAAAGCAAGGCGCTAGGAAATAAAAGGTAGTTAGAAGTAGAAATAAAAATAAAAATCCCAAATGTTGCAATGAGTGCAGCTGTTTTATTCTGGTCACTTTTGTGACCACAAACCGAATCCTCAATTATGCAGAGGTTTCACTCAATAGTCGCCTACTCCGATACATGCAGTGGGTAACAACAGGTGTATTCTTTTCCGATCCCCATGCGTGTGTGACTTAAGTTATCCTTTTTTGATTCGATGTATATTGTGCAGCGAATGTGTTCGATATTAATGTATTTCTTTAACCCTTTACATATTTTAAGCTATTCACTTTTGGTTTGATGTGTTTATTTTCGTGAAAGTCTCTTTTTACAGTATTGTTGGCCCTAAATGACTCATACTGTAGACGGGCCGTTAAACAATACAAAAACTGAACAAAACAAAACAAAACGAGTCTGGTAACTAAGGATTTTTTTCTGATTAGACAAAATTGTTTAAACACTAAACTTGACAGTTACAATGTAGCTTTTGTGTAAAAGACTTATTAGTAAAACAGTCTATATGTTTAAAGAATGTATCGTTGAACTTCTATATCAACCCAATATGTTTTCCAGGGTGGAATGTACATCTTCCAGCTGTTTGACTACTACGCCGCCAGTGGAATGGTCCTGTTGTGGGTAGTGTTCTGGGAGGTGGTGGCAATCGCTTGGGTATTCGGTAAATGTCCCATCTTATATTGATACCGCTCACTATCTACATATGTACAAAAGCATGTATTGTAAACTTATCTTGATTTTTTTTTTATCTTATATGACAAATCGGTATCGGTAATGGTGAATCGTATATGTGTATTAGAAAACTAATGTTTTAACAAAATCGTGACCGAAGAAAAGTTTTTTTTATGCTTTTAAGGAACCTGTATCGTGGGGTTATTCTCACAAGAAAAAAAAGGACAGATTTCGCATATCAAGAACATTTTTTCCGGATGTAAATGTAGAAACCACCTGAACTAACTAAAAACTCACATCGTTAGTATGATTATGCTTTTAGATATAAATGTTTGCTTATAAACACTTCAAATATCTAGAGATATTTTATTTATTTTGTTTGTTTGTTTGTTTGTTTGCAGAAATCATTGCCGAAAGTTCATGATCGTTTTTCGTACTGATCGAGTAAATACGAGATAAGCCAACATTTCCACAGCGTTAAAAGTGTGCAGTGACCAAATGGGCTTTAAGTGTGTCGAATTAACATTTATTGTTTTGTTCTGAAGGTGCTGATCGGTTCTATGACGCCATTGAGATGATGATAGGTTCGCGGATCAATCCGTACCTTTATTTCTGCTGGAAGTACCTGTCACCTGTATTATGTATGGTAATACAATCTTCTGTTTTTATAACAATAATACTGTTGACGTTGTTTGTATCATCAGATATATCAAGAAAAAAAACACAATTCAAATACAGTCTTTGTATGAGTGATGAGTGATTGTGTTTTGAAAACAAATAAATATCTGCCACAAGGACACCACCTTGTACAGTTTAAACAGCTATATCAATATATCACCAACTACGTTGACACTTTCAAGGGTAGCTTTAGTGTTTCCAAATCGTTTATTGTAGTTATCATTTTACAGACCAAACTATTAAAACACTTACATTTTGGGACTAACAATAATCTCCATCATCAGTACTTGTAAAGGATGGGTTAAGTTCTTTCCTGGTACCGCTGCATTATTTAAAAACACCCGTTTCTTCTTCAAGAACCAAGTTAAAGTTTAGTACGACGGTGAATGTTATTATTCTTCAAACCATATCATTTGTACCAAAACACGATAATGTTCCAGTGAATGAAGACATGACAATTGAAGTACTATTCCAATATTCTTATGATAAAACAGTATGACAAAGACTGCTCTGTCTTTCGTTCTGTTAAAATGACAGGGTTGAGTTGGTGTGTGAAGTCACTGGTAAATTTACTAATATCATCACCAAGAATCTGACTCAGATTCTCAGAATATCTACAACACTGATTTCTTAAAGTAGCGTAAAGGGGAGAAGACAATCAAAATATCGTTGATGAGATAGGTATAGTCAGCGAAAACATATTTTTTTGCAAATATGCCCATATCTGTTTAAAAGGGAAGTGACCTAAAGTCGTTTGAAGTGTCCTTGAGACATTAAACCTAGTTTTACAAATTCCATATATTCTGGGAATATGTATATCTTTAAGAGTTTTTTTCTTAATCTTTTTAGGGTCTGCTGTTGTCGCAGCTGGTTGAATTTCGGCCCCTAACGTACAACAAGACGTATGTGTATCCCGACTGGGCCCAGGCTTTCGGTATAATGCTGGCCTTGTCGTCTATGCTCTGTATCCCGGTCTACGGTCTCTTCAAGATGGCCATCACGGACGGATCACTGATTGTGGTTAAGTATATACCGTGTATTGTCAACCCTCCAGATCAACTCCCTCCTTTATATAGAGATTACTAGAAGAACGAGGTCAATTCAATAAATTTCGTCACTAGTGCCAGGAATCACATGTACATGTATGATGTATATATGGTTTGATAACTCTATAACCAATATATGTCAATCCTTCGAAGAATCCTCCTTAGCATATTTAGGAAACCGCCGGGGTTTGGGTACCCCGGGGTCAGCCACTTCACAATCATGTGTCCTCATACAAGAGGGCTCTCATACTTACTAGTAGTTGTACTATTCTTTTTTTTTAATTTTCACTGTCTTCTTTAACACGCATACTTACATTCATGTTTACATGCAAAAGTAACCTTACATTTATACATGCGTACATTTCCTTTGCCGCGCCGCCAGGTGAATTACCCCGTAGTGGGCATCACTTCGGAACAGATCGGCCTTGACATTGGCTGTGTGTTTTAATATTAACATGGTGGAAACACGCCGCGCCTGGCATATGACAATATTAAACACTAATTATATACTTGCATATAGACAATAATATGAGAAAACTGTCAATCAATATCATAACAAACTGGGCCAATATCGGATAAACTGGGCCAATATCGACGAACTGGGCCAATACGGGGTAAACTGGGCCAAATATCGATAATGCGCCAATCGAACGCATACCATATTACTCGGAACATTTCTACACTTATCGGCAATGACTATACACAGTGTCGAGACCGATAACGACCTTCACCCATATCAACGCTTCATTGACGACGGCAGACGACAACAAATCGTCGATCGGCTCTGCAAAAAATGGCGAAGACATGCTAGCGGTGTCAATGCATGACATTACCAGATTTGAAGTTTTAAGTAAGCTGAGCCAAACATTGCTTACTGATGTATTAGGCAACGACGACGGCGAAGATAATGTAAAACGTGATAACATTCCCGAAGTAGTTGCTCGTCCAACTGAACGATTCAGGATGTATCTTACAAATAAACTGACCGCTTCATCAAAGAGCAAGCGAACAAGAACACTCAATACAAAACAAAGAGTGACTTAAAGGTATTTAGAGACTGGGCCCTGGCTAATAATAAGCACATGGATCCGGCTGAGATAGCTCCATCAGAACTGGATTCCCTTTTGGCACGTTTCTTTCTCGGTAAGTCATGTATTGAACTGTTATAGTAAACTGTATGTCCTTACGACTGATTACCAATTGAAAATATAACTAAGGCTATTGTCACTTTATTCATGATGGTGTTGTGTATTTCTAAACAAATCGATAATTGTTTGTTTATTTACCACAAAAGGACTATAATGTATTACCTTGATAGGTAGTAATGACTTACTTACTGATGGTAATAAAAAACAGACATATATGAATACATATGGTGCCTACAACTAATAATTTGTAAATGAGCCAGGGGATCAATGTTTTAATTGTCTTAATTTAGATAAATACATTTGAAATCTATTTAAAAAAAATACACTTGACATTTATATATTTTATTAAGATTTAATAATTAAATCTAGTACAATGTAAACTGTACATTACATACAGAGGTTCTTCTTATCACTGTGTGGTTGAACAATGGAGTGTATTTTGGACTTCGCGGAAGACAGGACCATACAAATCTCTACTGGGGTGATGTTACTCTGAAGTATACAACTACTGATAAGGCGTACCTGGAATTCAATAGTGAGTTTCATTTTCAGGCTTAGTGAAATATTTGTCCTTTATCAATATACTAAACCCCATTACAATATAAAATATAAATGATGTGAATTTTTAAAATAGAAAATATATGATTTTTTTATGATCATTATACAATTAATACAAGTACAATCAAATATAAGAAATAAATATCTTATATAAAGTAATTACTGTTACAGAAATAAATAAAAAAAAACACGGGATGGTGCACGAAAAGGTGACTACAGAAAGGTGGACCCTGATTTTTTCACAACCAGATAATGACAACTGTCCTGTAAAAATGTACAAGCTCTATAAATCTCATCGCCCACAAGACCTCAATGTTCCTGATGCACGTTTCTACCTTCGGCCGCCTTCTGGAAATCCAAAAGCGGACAGTGCCCTTTGGTACTCCCATCAACCTGTAGGTAAAACAAGACTCGGACAAATGATGCCCCGTATGGCAGAAAAGGGTGCATTAAATGGAAGGAAGGTAAACCATTCAACACGTAAAACATTTCGAACTCTGTTGTCCAGGCTGGTGTTTGGGTCAATATGACAGACCTTGACCTTATAACAAGGCCAATATGTAATTTGCTGATTAATAACCCTATATTAGGCAGTCTAAACGTGCTTGTAAATCATTCGAGTAGGCGTTTTATGTTTTATGTTTTAATTTTCTATTGTGAAAGAGGGAGGGGGCTGATATTGGTGAAGCTGTGTTGTAAGATCAGCGTACCTGTTACTGTCAAGACGCGGAACAAGGAAAAAGGTTTAACCCCTCTCTAATTAATTGGTCTGCATACTCAATGATATCTTGTGTTTGACGAATATTATAACCGATATATTTATTTGTTAAGTAACCTTGTTGATCTATGCTAATAATAGATGATAATACTTTTTGAAGATTTGGTTTGGTTTGATTAAGTATTGTTTAACGTTCTATCAACAGCTATGGTCATTACAGGACAGCCTCCCCTGCGTGCAGGATGCATGCCTGTAGTGTATGCGTGGTGTGTGTTTTGAGAGCCTGCGATATGTTCGTGTTTGTCTCCATGTGATGGCGCGAAACTGATGCCTATTTTATAGTGCTACCTCACTGAAACATACTGCCGAAGACGCCCAACAGGATACCCCACCTGGTCACATGATACTGCCAACGGGCGAACCAGTCGTCCCACTCCTAAATCCTAAATTGCTGAGCGTTAAGTTAAGCAGGAGTAAAAACTACATTTTTTACCGACTCTGGTATGTCTTAGCAAGGGGACAGAACTCAAAGCGTTCTTCACATGGGCGAACGCAACTAAAGGCCAAAAGGTGAGGCATTGTCAAGGGAGACATTAGGAAGAAGAAAGTTGTTTAGAAAGATGAGAATATATTAGATGCCAAATTAATTATAAGTCGCCTTTTACGATCATGCAATGGGGGCGGCACTTCCCATTCTTACACCCTACAAGCAGTGACCTTTTTGAAGACGTTTTCACTTTTGCCAGTACATATGCCGTTATTTTATAATCAAAGTTTAATAATGTGATCGGTCTTCAATTTTCTAGTGATTTTGGGTTTCCTTTTTTTCATATATAAGTGTAATTGCCCCCATGTTTTTATGAAGCTGATGATTTAGTTTTTGTATAACATGCATTTAGTGATTGTTATACCACCATATAGCCTTGGTGATTTTTTTAATTTCATATATTTACAGCGCCTGTACATTCTTTTTCTGTAAGTGGATCGTTGCATAGTTTACTTGTTTGTTTATTTAGTTTATTTTCAAAAACGTTATTGCTCAAATACCCGTTTACTTTGATGGGGTCTGGAGATTGTGTGGTGTATAGGTTTTTTTATAGAAATCATGCGCCCTGTTTTTAAAACCTCTAATTCTTTTGTTATTGTTTTACCCTCAACATTCAATTTTGTTAGTCTTTTTCTTATCTGTCGTTTATTCTCTAATTGGAGAAGATATTTGGTGTTTTTATTCTCCCTTCTATATCCAATTTTCTTTCGCTTTTATTTGGGTGCCTTTCGCTTTTAAGTTTTTCTAGATCTGTTCTTTTGTTTTCCATGCTTTCCATAGCCCCATCATCACTATTTTTAGCTGTCGTTCTAGTAGGTTTAATTTATTTTTCCTTTCCAGACTTTTCTTCATGCCGAAATCAATTGACTTTTCTTTTCTAAATTGTGGATTTACATAATTCCCATTCTACTTGTATATCTAGTACACCACCGTTTATCGCATGCTGCTTTTCATTAATAACATGTTTGTCGGGTTTTTTGTGTGAAATGTGTTTTGTGAATGAAAGCTATGTCTACTTTTTGATGAAATAAATATGTGTATAAACGATTGCTTTTGTTCCTTTCTCCTAGACCTTGGATATTAAGCGACAGAATATGGACTGTGCTGTTAAGTTGGTGATTAGGGATGCATGTTGTGAGTGTGTATGGTATTTAGACTATAGACGTGTAGGTATAACCTTTTTCAATTTGCTTTACGTATACCGAGTCATACTTAATTATGCCTTGAAAATATTTTGAACTAAAGGATGTAATACTGAGATAGTTTTTTTAAATTCACTTACCAACATTTTCAAGATCAAGACAGATTGAATTATATAGCAAAATGTAGGTACAGTTGTTATTATAACTGTAAACTTACGTATCTCCTCATGTTTGTATAAACTATACCTGTATTCACATGTATATACAGGTACTTTGTTTACCTCGTACCATATTTTGAAAGCATTTAAAACATTTAACAGTATTAAAATTTCCCATACTGAGATGTTGAACCTGCGAACGTCTTTAAGATATGTGATTTCAAGTACATAATGTAATGTTGAGATTCTTTATTTTAGTATAGTTACAACTGTTTTCAAATTCAAAACTAGTTGATTTAGGAAATACAGAATTGTGAATACAATTGTGTACAAACAACATGCAATAATATTCCCATACACATACATGTACATGCATATATCTATATACACACGTTTTTGTTTCATGCAAGATTGTACAACGTGTATTATTAGTATAGCCATATTTAGTTTCCAAGTGTTCATTTTTGTGTAACTCGTTGTCATTCTCAATAGTCCATATAACGATAAACAGTTCAATAAAACCAAAAAATAAGTTAGACATGGTAGCGTATCAGGGTCGACTGCTGGTACCACTTGCCTTTCGCGTATTACCGGCGGTCGGTGGGCCTAAGCCTGACTTAACCTTTTTTTGTCGTTGTGTTTAGTTCTTCACTAGGGGTTGGTGGGGTCCGGTCTTGTCTTGACTTTTTCCAGACGCTTTGTTGAGTGTCGAGGATGGTGTCGAGACTTTCTGTGTTTTACCCGTTAAAACGCGTCGGGTTCCTGCGGACACTTTGAATTGACGACACTCTGTATGTGTATCACTATCAGGGATGAGCGCCTCATTGTCAGTGCTTTGAGAGATCGTGCCGTTGTCGAAGCTATGATCACTATCGTAGTTCCTTCCCGAGCGTTTTCATTTTCGTTTGTTTTTACCTCGTCACGGTCCTCGGCTTCTCTGGTATTGCCGTCAGACTTGGGTGCCTGAGAGGGTAATGGGCACTCTGATTGTTTATGGTTTATGGTGCATGGTGGTCAACGTCTTCGTAGACATAATACATTGCTCCTGTTGACGCTTTTCCATAGTTGTTCACATATTTACAGGTTGCGCAGAGGACGCATATACAACTTTTCTTACATATTATTAGCACGATGGTAAAAACTTGATGGGATGATTGACCCAATGCTTATTGAGTCTAGATTTAAACTACAACAATTGTAGGGAGGTGATTCCAAATATTTACAATTCTATTTTTAAAAGTATGTCCCCTAATGTTGGTCTTATACCGAATTATTTTCAGGTTTTTTGAGTTTCCCCTTGTATTGAGGTTGTCGAAGGCAGGGATGATTTGTTGGTTGGTTATATCTATGGTGTTTATCAGCTTATAGATTTCTACCATGTCAGATCTTAGTCTTCTATATTCAAGTGATGGTAGACCTAACCGACGAATACGCTCAGGGTACAAGAGATCTTTTAGGGATGGAACTAGTTTGGTTCCCCTTCTTTGAACATTCTCTAAGAAGATTCGGTCTTTTTTCAGTATAGGTGACCACGTAGTGACATTCATTTCAAGATATGAACGTACCAAAGATTTGTAAAGGTTGAGAAACATTTCTTTATTAAGACAACTGAAAGTTTTGAATATGAGACCTACGTTTCTATTAGCTTAAGATACTTCAGTGTTCACTTGCTCACTAAATTTTAGGTTTTAGTCAATAAGTACACCGAGATCTTTTTCACTTGTCACATGTCTGCCCATTCACATACCTTATTGATGTCGTTCTGGAGTGACAATCCATCCTTATTAGCTTTTGTTTGTTTGTAGAGTTTGGTCTCGTCGGCGAATATTTTGATTTTATTATCGAGTGACTCATGTAGATCTTTTATGTAGATGAGAAACAGTACTTGACCGAGCACGCTCCCCTGTGGAACTCCACTTGTGCGTGACCAATTTGGATGATGGGTACTGGTCGTTTACAACTACTTCCTGTTTCATATCATTTATAAAATCACGAATCCACTCTAGTAGTGATCCTTTTATCCCGTACCGTTCTACTTTTTCAATCATTCTTTTGTGTGGGACCTTGTCAAAGGCTTTATTGAAATCTAAGTAGATTGTATCGATTTTATTGTTTTGGTATAAAGCTTCTGTCCAGTCCTCAAGGGTTTCTAATAATTGTGTTGTGAAGGATCGACCACTTCTAAACCCGTGCTGGCTTTCAGAGATCAGATTGTTCTCGTCTAGGTGGTTGACGATGTCATCTCTTATGATCTTTTGTAAGAGTTTCCCCACAACCGACGTGAGACTAATCGGTCTGTTGTTACCTGGATTTGTTTTGCTTCCTTTTTGTTTCCATTTTGCAGGTAACGTTTGATGTTGCACAGATTTACGGAATATGATTTCAAGTGGCTTAATGAGTTCGTCAGCAGTTTCTTATATAAAATGTGGGTAAATCTGATCGGGTCCCGGTGATTTGTTTGTTTTCAGTTTGTTATTAGCTTTTCTGATCTTGTCTTCAATGATAGCGTTGAGCTGATAGTATGTTCGTGGCGGAAAACCGGGGATTTCAATTGTACCTTCATCTACGAATACACTCGCAAAGTGTAGATTTAAAGTTTCTGCCTTTTCCTTGTCATTTGTGGTTAGCTCTCCATTTGTTTTTTCCAATTGTGTTACCTTCTCTTTGGTTTTGGCTCTTTTGCGGACGTAGTTCCAGAATAATTTGGGGTCAGACTTGATCTTACTTGCCATCTGTTTCTCAAAGTTGTAGTGTTGATTTCTTATGGCCTTTGTGGCGTTGTTCCTTGCATCTTTATATTTGTTACATGGGTACCTTTTGTGCTGCCTGTTCGTCCTTTGTTCACTGTTGCATGGTGTTCAGCAACTATATATATCTTTGCAGCAAACAAATCCGAGGGTTCATCCAGGTCCATGTCTTACATAACATTCCAGTTAACTAAGTTTAACTCTTGGCGGATTGCATTGTAGTTCCCTCTGTTGTAGTTTTTTCTCCTAATTGGGGGTGGGGATTCATCACTAAAACATGAATATCTAAAGGATAGAGAAAGGTGATCACTGGAGCCTATACTGGCGTTAAATGAAATATTACCAAGCATGTTTTCTTAATTAGTAAAAACAAGGTCCAAAACTGAAGGTTCTTTGCCATTTCTGTAACGCGTTCGTTTTTTTACATGTTGATAGAGGAAATTATCTATGATCAGGTTGAGATATTTGGTAGCTATGTGATCCACTCCAACATATGTACAAAATGTTATCCAGTCAATCTCCTTAAGGTTAAAGTCTCCTGTAATCAATAGATGAGATGATTTCATGTTTCATAACGGCTCGGGCACTATACCTCCCCAGACAACACTATAAGAGAACAGTTCCCTCGGGAAAGGGCCATAATAGAATAATATAGATGTGTCTGGGTTACCTTGTTTGTTTCGTGTCCCCTTTTCCCTTTGTCTTGGAGTTCTTTCCGTAGTACCTTCGTCAGATCCCGTAGCAGGATCACTCTTTTTAAATTAGCCTTACTCGCTATGGTTATTGCTTTTTGGAGTAGCTCTTTTCTTTGGTATCTATTACCTATCTTGGCTATGACTGGTCTATCTCTTTCCTCACTGGCTTTGCCAACTCTATAGTGTAGTACCAGTTCCAGGTCTGTTAGTTACTTCTAGGCTGGCCTCCAAGTTTCGTAAATGGCTCTAATCTTCTTCCTTCTGTTTGTCGGTGTTGGTTTCAGAACCCTCCGGGACATTAGATATGATGATATTGTTTTCTTTACTTCTCCTTCGGTCTAGTTCTTTTGTTCTTTCATCTACTAACGATACAATTTCCTCCTTTACAGTTTGTACAACAGTTTCTGCCAGGTTGTTAATTTCTGTTTTGATGTTCTCCTTGTTACTCTCTTCCAATGTCTCGATTTTCCTTTCCAGTCGTTCCATTCTATTTTCGATTCTTAGATCCATTCTTTGAAGTGTTGTCACAATATTGTCTATTGTTGGCTGTACGTTTGTGCAACTATCACACCACCACTGACAGTTTTTGTTAGTGTTTTTACAAAAACATGTGTACATAACTTGTACAAGACCAGTAAATTTATGGCAGTAGGACAGTTTACATACCCTGCACTTAAGTCCCTTGTCGGATATATTTTTATTGCACTTGTTACACACAACATCTTCATTGGAGTCCTTTCTACCCCGTTTGTTCATTTGGGTAATTGGTGTACTGGTTGTTAATTTACTAGGTCTAAACTCGTACTGCTTTTTTGTTGTTGTACATTCGTTACCATGATCCTTTGTTACACTGGTTTGGTGTTTTGGCAACGGTTTCCTCTGCATGTAACTTGTCACGTGTCACACTCGCCACTTTGTTTCGCTCTAATGTGTGGTTAGTGCACTGGCACGCTAGCCATGCAGAGTGAACACAAAATTCAATTATTTCTATGTTTATTTATACTGGCATGACACCCATGCCGAGTGGTTACACGTTGTTATGTCTAAACTAGCACGGATACCATGCCGGGTTTGTGAGATAACAGTGTTGTACAGTTACTCGTCCTCAGCGTGTATATCAAGTATATCTGTATCATCAATAGGAGAGTTCATGTCCTCACATTCTTTCGTGGGGCAACACGCATTGCTATCATGATGTATCATACACGTCCTTGCTCTGCTCAGGTGTGGTGATGAATGTATTCCATCTTTTAAAGGTTTAAGGTTGTTGGAATAACAGGTTTTGCCGGAGCGTTTGTTTACCACCTCGACTCTACCTGAAGCAGTTGCTTAAAGGTACTGAGGGTGTACCAAACCTTTATTGATATCGTGGATGTTTTTATTCAATAGGTCCACTTGTCTCCTCAGCTCGAGGTCGGCTTCTTTGTCGCCGTCGTGGGGCCAGCCCTTGAATGTATTCCACAGTTCTATTGAATAGTGAGAACAGTCAATAAACTTTAACTTTGCGCCTGGTGTTTTGTCAACAATGTTAATAGCGAGTCTGTGTAACTGTTCAATGTTGATGACTGCTATGTCGTTCCAGTGACTCAATCTAATTGATTTGTTACATGAATCCTTTGTTGTCAGGCCACACGTTCCACTCCAAATATGTCCGTCGTGCGCTGACTCTGAGGAATGTCTAAATCTGAGTTTGGTGGTGTTTTCGTTTTCAAAACGGTTTGGGTTGGTTTTAAGGACGCCCATGGCGTGCCCCCTTAGCGGGAGACTCGATGAAAGGAGTTCACACTTGTCATCTAGGTAATTGCGCCATAACCGTCTAATTCTATGCAGTCAATTGATATGGATGGGATCTATAACTTCAGGGAGAGCAGTATACATTTCGGGATGGGTAATGAATTCAGTGTGTTTAGGTATCCGTTCCCCGAAACAGTAACGTTCTCTAAAGAAGAACGCTTATGGCGGTTCCGTGAACAGCTCAATGACAGGTTCATATCTGGCGTTATTTGTAAAGATCAACATCTTGTACTCACAGTTTCCTGTCGAATTCCTGTAGAATTAGCTCACAGAACACACTTGCTGCAATGGTGATTAGTAAATTCTAGGTTTCAATGTGAATCTTCAAATATTTTAAGTGCCGAGTAGAAAAACCGCCTTAGCTGTGTCGCGCATGCTCAGTCTCAAGTAAATGTCTTTAAGGTTGACAGATTGAAAATTGAAAGCATTACAATGACCTGATGTATTTAAGATATGCATCTCGTGTTTCTGGAACTCGATAAGCTGAGTAAAATGGAATATGTCTGGCGTGTGTGAAGACCCCGATGTGTTTTGAAATAAGAAGTATATCTGGTGTGTGTAGACCCCGATGTGTTGAGTAATAAGAAATATATCTGGTGTTTGAAGACACCGATGCGTTGAGCAATAGGAAATATATCTGGTGTGTGTAGACACCGATGTGTTGAGTAATTAGAAATATATCTGGTGTGTGTAGACCCCGATGTGTTGACTAATAAGAAATATATCTGGTGTGTATAGATTCCGATGTGTTGAGTAATATAAAATATATCTGGTGTGTGTAAACCCCGATGCGTTAAGTAATAAGAAATATATCTTATTTGTGGAAACACCGATGTGTTGAGTAATATAAGGTATGTCTTGTGTCAGGGACGCGATGCATAAAGTTATATGAGGTTTGTCTGTTGTTGTCTGGGACTCGGGAAGTTAAGCAATATGATGTATGTATTTTGTCACCGGATTAGTCAGAATGTAAAATATGTCTTATCTTGTTTTGGTTGTTTAGTATCAATAAATTGTTCACAACATCAAACTTATTGGCTTCAAAATTGGTTAACACTGTACGTTCGTGATAAGAGCAGAATTATAAGAGCATGACAAAATCATACATGTTTATATGTTACAGAGATGGCGAAAAGTAACCATGCCGATATTACGAAAAAATCAAATCCACCCAAGCTGGGGAGCTACCACCGCCAGGCAAAATTAGAAGGGCAATGTTGTCTGGGAGCACCGTGGACACTAAGTCAAATTACCCCGAAGGATAGACAAAACGCATTACACACCAATATTGGGTCAACTACTGTTGTTATATTTCAAATGAATATATATGTAAATTAGAAGTTGATTAAACCAAAACATTGTTGCCATGTGACTCAACTGAATGATTGATATATAAAATTAAAAATCGGGAATTAATGATGAAAAAACGAATTTAAAAATAACGTTGAGTCATGAAAATGTGATGATTTTGAAATTTGTTTTTTGATTTCTTGGAAGACAAAATATTGCTTTAATATCATGTACTTTAATCGAGCAAATCATATAAAGTATCCCACGATTAGGTACGCTTATATACGAAAAATTATGCATATATAATCTGGTACAAGGAATATTAAAACATACAGGAAAAGTGAATGTCTTTGTGTTATCAATTTGGATGTTAAAAGTACAGACATGTATTCAAAACCTGCATAATATTCAGGTTTAAATTATCAATGTATTTTTGTAACTTTTGTTATAAGTGAGTAATCAATGTATGATTGATACTAAACGAAACAAGTTGTGTTCATAAATCACACCTTTACTAGATTTTGTGAGATTTATTATAGCGACTTAGATATACAAAGGGGACCTTCTACAAAAAATCAAAGGAGCTCACAATGAAAACTATAATTCCTTTGTTTCTACCAACAATTACTATATACTCCGCAAAGGAAACATTCCTCTGCTGACTACCTCTACATCGGTAAAAATAGAACAGAGTTTATTTGTAGTGTATAGGAATGGAATACCTTTATACTAACATCCTTCCTTGTTTTAAAACATTCAAGCGTTGAAGTCAATGGTCGCCCAAAAGCTCCGTTTTCGCATATAATTCGTGAAGTAAACAAGTTGCCAGTTCAAATGTACACGTAATTCCTCTGTTACCCCGTGACGACTGAAAAAATATAAAACTAACAAATAAACCTTTATATTGTGCCGCAACTGTCACGAGTTCAGAGTATCGCAACGTTAGGTTGCACGACAATTTGGTTGCGGTGCAAATGCAATTAAACTTTTGTTGCCTCGCATGAACCGAAGTTGGTCGCCGTCTTACGTCCGCAAAGCGACATACCCCGTGTTATAACCGCACAGGACGACAGCCGGGTGCGGTTGTTGCATCTGTGTGATTGCATTGATCTTGCGACCGAGACCTTGAGGACACTACTAGACTCTCATGTATCTGTCCAAACTATCCGAAATCGCTTAAAAGATGCATAACTAAAAGCGCGGCGCCTTCACACATGTCCTATCTTTATGCAACGTCACCATACCAACCGCTAATTTGGGCCCCTAAACAACGTGCATGGGTGTCAGTCAAACGAAAACATGTTCTTGTTACAGACAAATCCAGATTCTGCTTGTCACAAGGTGATGGGAGGCGTAGTCTATGGTCGTCGAGGTGAACGTTTTGTTAAGAGCAGCACCGTTTTGTTACCATTAGTGTTATGGTCTAGAATATTTTTATGGTAGTAACCTAACACATTTGTGTTAGTGCCTGGTTATTTGAATGAAATGCGTCTTCGAGGCGAAATTTTAGGACAAGTAGGACATGTACATCCGTATTAAAATACGTCGGAGCGCTGCACTCTTTTCCAACAAGAAAATGCAACGACGTATACCAGTCGCGTCAGCAGATAAAACACATAAATTGGCAAAACAATGTTCAGGTGTTAGATTAGTCATCCAAATTTCCCGATGTCGCCGCGGATATATGTCAGTGACGCGTAAGGAAACGTCACAATTATAGGTATTATTTGCAGGAGCCTGCAAAATCGTAGGACCAATAAATGCGATAACAGTGAGGACGCTGTAACGTTGATTTTGGCGCAAATGGTGGTCATTAGCGGTATTAAACACATGACTTTTAATGTTTACGTTAATTAAATCAAATCAGCGTGCCATGTTTTTTCTTTTCAATGTACATAATATGTCGATATTGAATCAACGAGGAATAAAAAACCCAGTTACAGGCATATTAGAAAATATCTGCTAAATCTGAATCGCATACAAATCAAGGTTACCATTTTTTCTCATTTTCTTAATTTTTTCATTTGAGATTCATTAAAAATATTTTTGAAACAAATGGTGTTTGCATTTATAAAGAAACGAAAATATCAGGTATACAAATAGAGTAAAGCATGTTTGAGTCGGGTGGACAGTATCATATAGATCATGTATCGGAAATTAAACTTAATGGTAAATAATAATAATCGCAAGAGTTAGCTCCCTTATGTTGTCCTATTAAGAGGATAAACGCTTTTGGAAAGACAAGGGTATTTATATATATAATTAGGGCCAGAAGATTGGAGGCGAAATTAATTCTGAGGCATGATACAACTAGTTTAGGACTTGATAAAATATTATGTATTTAGGTTGCATATGAAAATGTTTCAAGCAAGATAAGTAAGTGACGCCTAGGTGCCTCGTATTTTGCATAGAAGACACAAATAAGTGGGTCATTGCAAATATGAGCCCGTGCAGGAATATTCTACAAAGAAAGTATATTGTACTGGCAGTAAATACCATTAATTTGTTTTTGTGTGGCGGTTTCCCGTTTAATATGTCAGTGTTGAACGTGGAGTTTCTTCGTGTTTTCGAGGACAGTAAAGCACAGACAGCGCTTGTCCAAGCTGTTACAATCGGGGTTCTGGATATAGCAGGTAAGTTGACAGACATCATGCAAACCAGTACAAACACATTGTGTTCAAAACAAAGCATAAGCATGTATAAGTATATGTTGAAAAAAAGTATCGGTCACTTATATGTCACATTATGATGGGCCATACGGTTTGGACCTGTACACCTAAAATGGATAAAAACTCGAATAGTGTTTAAGCCGTACGTCTCGATAAATGAACGAAACAGAAAATATATTGATTACATTTCCAAACCAATACAAATCACCTCGAAGATAGGACCCAACATACAATGCAAGCCCGTTTTTATATAGTAACGGCTGCAGGGACCCTGCAATAGCCCAGCATTAATAAAACATAGTAGCTTCTCTTGTTTGTGTGTGCAACGGAATACATTACCTGTGTGGACGGATTATTTAGAATTTTATTTGGTTAATATTGAGTAAATATACTCAATTCAACAAGTACTCCAAGGATAGTCCAATGATATGAATTTGATTTTGATTTTCTCACCAACCAACGTGTCATACCAGACGCGTAGCTGCCTATATGTTGGTAGGCAGGTCAATCAACTAGTTTGCAAACAGAAAAAAACACTGATTGTTGAACCCCTAGTCCCACTACCGAGGTCCTGCCCTTGACACCCGCTCCCAAATATCCATACACATGGTCTATACTTGGGCGGGATATTGATACATATTTGAAATTGCAATTCAATTACTCGATACGTAAATACAACATGAGGAGAGCAGTTTAATATATGTAATCCAATAACTATATCTGCATGCTTTTTATTTGGTTTTCTCATATTTTTATCTACTGCACTTTGTTGAGATAATTATAAACAGACAAGCAAGCACACTGTACTATCAAATATAAAAACGATATATCTCTGGAAGAAAAAGGATTATCACCAGTAACCACAATCAAGCGAAGTTAGCCGATATCAGAAAGGTTACAAATGGTAAGGCAAACAAACCTATTTTGCGATCCTACACAACTTTCCCTTTCTGACTTCTGTATATCAAACGCCATATGTTTCTCTTTGTGTCCGAAAAAGTCTTGGCTTCAACCGATATAACAATTTGATCTCTGTGTATTGTTGTATATACAGTGTTTTACTTATAATTTTATAGTACACACCGAAATCGATTAGTCTATTAATCATGAATAATAAAATATTGTTTCATCTGTGTAAAATTTCGGGTCCCGATAGGTCCTACATAGAGGATAAAACGACGCGTTTTTGGTTACATACATGTAATCATAAATTGAGTTACCCATAAATTATAGTCTTGTGACTCTAAAGAGCAAGCACTGGAGTGGATTCCCTGTCGGCAAGCGAATGAAAATACCTGAACTTGCTAACCTGCAGAAAAGATAAAGCATTTGTTATTTTTTTTTGTTTTGTTTTAAATTGCATGGCCTTGATGTTTTATAAATACAACTGTGTGTATAAACATTTATGTAACGTATAAATATTACAAAGAACATTAATTTAATCCAAATGTCAAATAATCAAGTATATTTACATACAACGTGCATGTTAATGCATATCTAACTGACGCAGCAAGTCACAATACGTTAATGTGCAGTTCTGTCGAGGTCAAGTGCCGCTCTGTCGCACTAGACAACACTACGATGGCAGACAGCAGCGGTGAAATCGCTCCTACTACTACCCCAAACACTATTAAAGTTAAGATCTGCACGGTGTACCTGTTGTCGTGACAGATTAAATTATTCATTGTTTGACATATGGTCCTATTACATCATCTGAAAATTGTACGTGTTGACAGGCGATTTTTAAAGTAAATTGTCATGAAAACAGCTGATAGGCAGAGTGTAGATTTTGACTTCATTTATTGTAGTTACTGCATTATCGCCATTGGCATTTACATACATCTGTGACGATACATTGCCCGTTATGAATAAATGTCTGCCGGCTGTGTAACATACAAAGTTGTCCTCTACAGTATTTACGGACGGACGTTCGGTTCTGTATGATAATAGGCTCACGGATCAACCTGTACCTATATTACTGCTTGAAGTACCTGTCACCTGTACTATGTTTGATGACATAATCTTCATATTTGTATAGTAATGATACTGTTGACGGTGTTTGTATCATCCGATATTAAAAGGGATATTAAAACAACAACAAAAAACAACAACTAAAAACCCAACATATTTCCCCTTTTAAATCAAAGACAGTCTTTGTATTAGTGATTGTGTAACAAACAACTCAGTACGTATCTACAACAAGAACACCATACAGTTTCAACATCTTAATCAATAAAGCACCCACTACGTTGACACATTCATAGGAAGCTTCAGTGTTTCCAAATCGTTTATATTAGTTGTTATTTTACTGACCAAACTATTGAAACACTTAACAAGTACATCTCGAAAATCAACTGAGGACATTTTGGGACTAACAATAATCTTAATCAACAGTACTTACAACGGATGGATTAAGTCCCTTCCTGGTACCGCTGCAGTACTTCAAAAACACTCGTTTCTTTTTTAAGAACCAAGTTTAAGGGAATTTATGAATTTAGTATTTCAAACCATATCATATGTTCAAAAACCCGATAGAAGACATGTATTGTCTCATGCCACGGCTGTACACTTTCGTTCCGGTAATGTTCGACGTTGTGTTCCAGTGAGTGAAAACATTACAATATAAGTATTATTCCGTGTTTTTTAATGTTTAATCAGTGTGACAAAGACTGCTTTTATCATTCTGTGGAATAAAACGACAGGATTGAGTTGATATGTGAAGTCACTGGTAAATTTACTGATATAATCCCCGAGAATCTGCCTCAGATTCTCAGTATATCTTCAACACTGATCTCTTAAAGTAGCGTAAAGGGGGGAAGACAATATAGATGTCATTGATGAGATAGGTATGGCCAGCGAAAACATTTCTTTTCCAAATGTTCGCATAAACGTTTAAATTGAAAGTGACATAAAGTCGTTTGATACGTCATGAAAATATGAAACCTATTCTTACAAATTCTGTATATTATGGAAATGTTTATATCTTGAAGTATTATTATATAACTCTTTATGGTCTGCTGTTGGTGCAGTTGATTATATTCCGGCCCCTCACTTACAACTAGACGTATCAGTATCCCGATAGGGCCCAGGCTTTCGGTATAATACTTGCCTTGTCGTCTATGTAATGTATCCCGGTCTACGGTCTCTTTAGATGGATCACTGATCGTGGTTTAGTATATATTATGTATTTTCCATCATCCATTGAAGCATTTAAAAATGTAAGAAAGATATGAATGTAAGACAATAGACATTAAACATGCTGAATAAAAACATTAAGTTTTTAAAATGACGAAAAGGAAATATCACATGATAAACACACATACATTTTTGGTATTCATAGACGATGGTAATTGTTTTGTAATAGCTATAATACCTTGTTTAACCTTAGGTCAGTCACTTAAGTTAGATTAATATCAATACTATTTATACTTAATAAAGAAAATAGTGAATGATTGGTTTGGTTATGTTTTGTTTTGTTTTGTTTTGTTTAACGTCCTATTAACAGGTAATGTCATTTAATGACGTGCTTCCATGTGTGTTGTGTAAGCGTGCATAAGTCAATGCATGCTGGAGACAGGGTATGTTGGTTTACTTGCCTCTTTGTGATCTGATGCCGACTTTATAGTGTTATCTCACTGAAACACCATGCCGAATGCACCTAGTACAGCATCCCGCCAGGTCAAATTATACTGACGACGGGTGAACCAGTTATCGCTATTACCCATAATGCTGATCGTTAAGCAGGGAATAACAACTACCATTTTTAAAGAATTTGATATATCCTGGCCTGGGAAAAAGAAGGATTTTAAAGAATTTGCTATGTTTCCCCTATTCGGCCCCACCGCTCAGGCCCCTCAGGGGCCAGACCCAAGGTTTATACAAAATTGGTTCCCCTTTACCCAAGGATGCTTTAGAACAAATATATAACAAATCCTTTAATTCCTACAGACGAATAAGGATTTTAAAGAATTTGCTATATTTCCCCCATTGCGCCTCCCCCCTCAGCCCCCAGGGGGGCAAGACCCATAGCCTTCCTCACCTGGGCAAACGCTCAACATTAAAAACCGAGTGAAGTAATGCCAAACAAGACGCTAGAAAATAAAAGGTTGTCTGAAGAAAAAAGAAAGATAAAAAATCCAAATGTTGCAATGGGTATATCAGATTTATTTTGGTCGTATTTGTGTCCCCAAAGTAGAGGGTAGAGGGCACAAACGCAAATCCCTAATTCTGCAGGGGGTTTCAACATAAGTCGCCTCTTACGATACATGCTTTGGGTTACAGTAGGTTTATTCTTTTTCTTCATCCCCTACCTGCAGGGGTGTTAAACATTCTATTAACAGCTAAGGTAATTTGAAAACGTGCCTCCATGTGTGTTGTGTAAGCGTGCATACTGTACAATAAACTAGTAGGAATCTTTAGATAACGCGTCGAGAGCCAGATAACCTCGGGCTTACTGTTGTGTTTTATCAATGTCACGCATATGGACGGTGTCAGCTCAAGGTCATGTAGGTGTTTCCCTCTTGTGCTACATACATAATGATAACTATAATGTTGTATCCGAAATCCGTTATCTTTCATCCTACCTGGGTCTACCTGGCTTCGGCCTATATGTAGATATTTCCATCTCTTGGCCTCCGTCATATATTCTTCATATATTTTTATATAACAATTTCTAGTTACAGTAAAGCTATCTTGTATAGAAAATGCTACCTATGACCACAGCGTACTTTTTGTGCAGTGGCGAGTTAAGTAAGACTAAATACCTTAAATCAGTTTTCTTGAATGTTAAATTACTTTCAAATGCCTTTTAGATTCATCAATACATTTGATCGATCGATCGAAATTATGTGCAACTGTATAACCACGAAACACCGTCCACAAATCTCTAAATAGAGTAGGGATATCCTAAAATATGGGGTGTGGCGGGTATGAATAGTTTACACATGTTCATATACAAAAGGTCTATATTAATAAGAGGCCCAGAGGGCCTGATTCGCTCACCTGGATATCAAAGCAAGCATGGCAAAATATTCAAGGGAAAATGCCAGATCCCAATGCCAAATCTTTAAGTATGTCTGTATTAGATTTTTCATGCCCAGCAATTTAATGTATGGTTATGGGGTGGGGATCTCAACTGTTTCCAAGCTGTGACTCAGAAACTAGATCCCTAGGGTTGTGGCCAGACCCCAGGATCAATTATAATATCATGAATGCATTCGTATCTTTTTGTCTGGCATTTGTATTTATAGTCTTGGGGTGGGGATATCAACCGTTTTAATGTTATGACCCAGGGGTTAAGTCTGCAAGGGTGGGGCAGACCCCAAGGCCATCCTGGAAGCATATGCGCATTCTTCTCTTTATACTCAGCAATTGTATATATGCATGGTTATAGGGTGGGGATCTCAACTGTTTTCAAAAAAACTAAAAAGCTAGGTCCCTAAGTGTTCGGTCAGACCCCAGTGTCTATTCTAATACAAAGACTACTTTTGGTGATCTAAACCGTTTCAAAGTTATGACCCAGGGTCTCAAAGGGTGGGTCCAGACCCTATGTTTCCCCTATTGGGCCCCACCGCTCTGGCCCCTAAGGGGCCAGACTCACAGTTTATACAAAACTAGTTCCCATTCACCCAAGGATGCCTCAGACCAAATATGGAACAAATCCTTTCATTCCTACAGAAGAAGAAGTATTTTAAACAATTTGCTATGTTTCCCCTATTGGGCCCCGCCGCTCAGACCCCCCAGGGGCCAGACTCACAGTTTATACACAATTTGTTCCTTTTTTTTACCCAAGGGTGCTTTAGACTTAATATGGAACAAATACTTTCATTCCTACAGAAGAATTAGGATTTTAAAGAATTTGCTATATTTCCCCTATTGGGTCCTGCCACTCAGGCACCTATCGGGCCAGACCCACGGTTTACACAAAATTGGTTCCCCTTCAACGAAGGATGCTTAAGACCAAATATGGAACAAATCCTTTCATTTCTACAGAAGAAGAGGATTTGCAGGTGAGCTAAATTGCGCTTAAGTCTGGTTGGTCTTACGAAAGATGGCAGCAGGAGCACGCACCATGAAGCATCCCATAAGCAAGTTTACAGATAAGTTCTGGCATGATTAACCGCTTGTAACTCGGTAGTCACTAATGTGTGATAGATTTTTCTCAGTTTGCTTTCATATTTAAAACCTTTTAATGGTACATTGCACTTAACTGAGCAGACGAAGTACTGTTTACGCTTATGTAAGTTTCAGTAAATATCATAGTTTGCAAACGATAATCCATATCCAACATATCTAACATATATTTAGGCATTTTGAGATAAGTGATAAGTACGTCCGAGTTAACTGAAAACAAGTACGTCAGCTGGTAAAATACCTTCACACATTTAAATATTTTGTTATCGTCATTTGTGCATTGTACGTATCTGTCGCAACACCTCGTTTACAAGTCAGACGGAAAACGGTCAGGTCAAGGATTTCAACAAGGAAGTAAATTTCCTAGATTTTTCTTTGTGTGCCGGTTTTCAGTTCAACATGTCGGTGTTAAAAGAGACATTTCTCGTGATTTTGTCGACAGTAGAGCACAGACTGAATTTGTCTAAGCTATAACTACTGGGTTAGTAGTTACAACAGGTAAGTCTAACACTTTCGAACAAATCTAAAATTGCTATTCCAATGAAATAATAATTAATGAAATAAGAGATAAGTGGTTTTTAATCTAAAGCCAAGACAAAGTTGAGATAATATCCTCCTATGTTTTTTACTTATTTATTAAATGTGGTTATAAATAGAATGCAAACAAAGTCAATATATATGTGTGCAAGTTGCACTAACGCTAACGTGTATGTGGCTTTGGAGCGTCTGCATGTGTTCTTATTTAAGGATGCAGTTTGTGTTGAATTTATATCAAGTCACTTAATCACCCGATTCACCTCCAATGAAATCGACAAAATCAATATATTCAATCCTTATTTCAGAATGTAGCAAGGTCGTTGATTAATTGAACCTGTGTAAGTCTAACATTTTGTGTAAGTCTAACATGTCCTTCCAACAGCATATTTTATAGTGCCACCTCACTTGAATGCTACAGCACAGATACCGCAACATCCACCCCAGACCATTTTACACTCCACCTGGGTTGTTGGAGTTGTGTCGGCAGGAGAAAAACACTTTCTCTGATATTCCATGCGTTCGGCGACCTCGAGGATCGAACCCCGGCCGCCTGCGTGGAAGGCTGAAGTGTTAACCACTCGACCAATCCGCCAATATTAGGTGTTCCATCCAAATGACGACACCAGTGTTGTGTATTTTCCCAAAACTATTGGTACCTATGTAAGCCTTTTGTTCCTCTCTGTAAAATATGTTACACCTATTTTGATATAAAGTCCACAGAAACAAATTGTGTTTTTTTTTTTTTATATTTTATCAACATTCATGAAACAACATTTAAATATATTTACAGCTTCTTAGTTCACTCTTTCGTTTAATCTTACTAGTTACAAGTTCCATCGAAAATCACTGTATTTCCTCTCCTTTTTCAATTTACCTTCTCATCTCAAAATCCGATCCATATCTAGCCTATTACTATCTAATCTACCTCAATGCGTTTCCTTCTTCAGCAATCCTCTGGTACGCAATTTTCTGTTATAGAGAACGACACTGCGTGGTTGGGGACTTAATGACTGTGGATATCCACTAAGCGATCCAGTGTGATACAGTTGATTGATTGGACCATCGTGCCTGCAGTTCTGGAAAAAAAATACTGGTAGCTCAAAATATTACTTATTAGTTTAATTGGATTTAGAAAAGCTTCCTTCTAAGTGTATTTAACAAAAACAACAGGAAAATGCAGTAAAGCTGCTGGACACCAAACCTTTTTATGAAAATAACTTACTGACGGTCCATCAACTGCGAGGGAACGGATCGTACATACTTGATCCTTTTTATTATAATTATATAAATTGTTAATGGAATTGATTTTGTCGTTCAGAAAATTCCGTTCACGCTCAATATCCTTAAATTTTGCACAATTGTCACTCAATAATTGTCCCACAGCACGCAAATGTAATTTCAACGATTTGATAATAACGTCATCTTCCGAGAGAGAGAGAAAAGCCGGAACATAAGATGATTTACATAAAAGATCATTTATACCTCTTGTCAAAATTGCAGCGAGTTTTGCAAATATTTCTTTTGACAATGTAGCTATATTTATTTGACTATTTTGGATAAAATATCAACCATCTTCTAGGTTAAAGCGTTAAACGTAGCCCCCAACGCTTTTAATAATAGTCACATATTCGTTTTATACAAGTGAAATAAATATATCGTTTATGTAACGTTGTTTTTTACGCCAAGTTGAAATGACGTCACGCTTGAAAACAATACAGAGCGCTATTTTGAACCGGTTTTCACTGCAATTTTGCCGTTTCCTAGTATTATCTGGTGAGATTTCTAGACAAAAATGATATTAATTGTGTAGTTATGTAAAAACAATAATGTATGCTGCAAAGGTAGACAACACATCTACTTATTCTACCGTCACTTCATCTAAACTTGAAACTGAAAATCTGCGCAGGGAATATAATGTACCGTTCAGATTGGACAATATTAAGAGTGAAGTTTTTACTTGTACAGATATATTGTTTCGTTTATCTATACTGCATTAAAGATATGTTTTTATCAAATTGAGAATTCATGATATTTCACTAGTTAACTGTAATATATGCCGATACCGTAAGGTGTACCCTTATATTTTTGTAGACAGTATGCGGCCTCAATTTCCCAGGGGACTTTCACGCAGGGGGAAGAACCGGAAGTGGACAAAGTGTTTACATATCAAACCCCGGTGCGTACAACCATAGGATTTATCAATAATTAAATATCATAAATATCATAAGTACTTAATTTTTAATCATAATGTGTTTCATTATATATCAAATTATTCAATGCATTTTGCACAGTATAAAAAGAACAGCAAAGGTATCAAGAATTAGGTCGACCTTTCCACTGCCAGAGTAGGTACGGATCATTTTGATGAGTGACTAAGATATTTGCCTTGCTATTCAGTAGTATTAATCATGTCATTATCGTTATGATCAAAATTGCAGAAAAAAACACGGGGACTATACAGAGGAAGACTCTTGACAAAGTTTGAAGTGACGCCATCAACATGCAGTAGCTCCTGAAAGATGTACCCAGTGTTAATGGTCTTGGATGGGCTTCAGGACAGTGTTTTCCAAGTGACTTCTATGCTCAATGGTCAACTATCACAATTCCTCAGTCTGTGACAAATTAAAACATTTTGAAAATTTGCGCGGAGGAATACAATGAACCTTAAAACTACGTAGAAAAACAATATTTTTAAAACAATCATATCGTCATTGGCTATTCCATATTAACATTTACGCTTGAAATGGTGTTATTATCATCACAATAACTTTTCCGTTACTTTATATTGATTTGCTTATAAAAGAATATATTCTTACGTGGATCAGTTTTGTGTGGATATCACTTCCGGTGTAAGACGTCACCTGACGCGAGAAAATAAGTTCCCAAAAGCCGGGAAATGGGGAAAATTCTTTCTCAAGTTTTACTCAAGTTGTTCTCAACTTCACCTGGGGTATTCTCATACTGATAACCCATGATAATGATGTTATCATGCTACCGGTAGGTGGTATTAAGTAGCATATAGGTGTTAAAACATAATACCAATTGCCACATAGCTGGTGGGCTAATATCATTTGTAGCCGGGGTATTTCTGTTATTTTTTACCAGATTTATTTAAAGTTATGGTGATATCTGGCACAGTAAGAATATTAATTAATTTTGACCAAAACCGGCCATATAGCTCAATCGATATACCTAGCAAATGACGGAACCACGCCGAGATCCTTGTTGTTGACACTATTTGTAGGACAGCTGGATACAACTCTACATCTATGCAAGCATTTTTATGAAGACAAAATTAAAAAAAAATACTTACGATCTACTCTCAAAATCAACAGTGTTCTGTCTAAACCCTCGTAACAAGATAAAGATAAAGATGTATCCATACCGATCACTTATTTTTAGTTATCTTGTACTTTCTCCTGTTACGATAGCATAAGCTGCTGGGTTGCACGAGTTTTAATATCTCAATATTTCGAATTAGTAACACAGAATTGCGAGATAACTACTATAAATTTGGATTTAATAACTCAAATTTCAAGATAATAATCCTCTTAACCAGAAATTGTTTTATCTGGATCTGTATTTGTGTAAACCGGCAAAAGTAATTGGTATAAGATTAACTCCGAACTCTGTTTTTCTGTCATCTGGCATTGTTTTCCGGTCCAATACCTTCTTAACATTAATAAATATGCGCTTTGTGAACTGGCATCACAACACGTTCTGGTCTAATTTCATACGTTTAACTAGACAGGAAAATAAACAGTTGACCAGTCATTTTCGACTTTCCTAGCTACAAAAATGTATAACAATACATTACATGTATTTTATATTTTTATTTACTGTTCATATCAATGGCGATAATTAAGATAATAATGGATCTCTTCTGAATATCACCTTCATAATGTTAGTAAAATTTTAAAATAAGCATGTGTTTCATTGATTCACATTTATGAGAGATTGTATTTTGAAATGAATCTAATATGTCCATATCGATATTTGTTTCGATAAATTCCATTATACACTCTTACTCTGATAAGTTCAGAGAATCCAACGACCAGTGAAAAAGGTTTGATTTGTTGAATTTCATTCGCAATTAAGCATCAGGAGCTGCAAGGCAGACGTGTAAACCAAACATCCGTATCGTTTGTTAGAAATAATAGTTGACGAGATAAACTGTTTAATTTTTTTCTAGGTATTATTGGCGGACAGTGTGTAAATAAGTATGGCGTCAGAAAGGTTGGAATGTTTGGTGGACTGCTGGCTTTTCTTGGACTTGCCTCTTCATTCTTTGCCACAGGTATCCGTTACCTGATCGTCTCCATCGGTGTAGTTGCAGGTCAGTTAATAACAAAACAGTGTCCTTGTAGTTCGAGGTATCGTTGATAACCCTAGCGGGCTAATAAATCAATATTTTCAGAATTAATGAAATGAGCACTGAAATACGAATGAGGAAGGATTTACTGTGACAGTCTGAATTTTGTAAATACTTTTACGATTTCAGTTGACTACGTAAAATGAAATTTATGAAAATTAGTGATGCTAACCGTGCATCGAATAACAAGACACATATACAATTTGTTGTAGTCAATATTTTTGTTATTTGTGTCATTTTGTACTTACGTCGAAGCAAATATATTACCCAATCTGATTAAAATCATCTGTTACATGGCTCTGCCTGAGCCATGTAACAGATGATTTTAATCAAATTGATATATTACCGTATGTATAATGACAAACTACCCTACATTTTGTTTTCTTATATCACACTTGTTAATCATAGATCAGTTTCAGCGTGCATTCGGAATTCGTTTTAAAAAACGATCAGAACATCTCTTGATTTCTATTCAGATATAAAAGCATAGGCCAAAATAGACGGTTCTTTCAATTGCTCGAAAGAAAAGCTGATATGGAAATACTCGTGTCAAAACTTGTTTGATGAAAGTAAAAATTGACTTCGATTCAAAGCGACCGAAGATTTAAGAGGCATTCGGAATACGTAGGAATTACTTCGCCAGAAATTATGCTCACAACAACTATGTCGATATATTAGCTTGTTACTAAGAAACATCTGAAACAACGCTGAAACGATTGCTTTCATGTCACTCCTGTAAATGTATTTAAATTTAAGATTTTATTTATAAATTCATGGAAACCCATCACAATACATGCGTGGAAGTATACGTCATCAGCTAACAATTGTTTTATAAATCGTTCTTTTAGACAGAACAATTTATTGCATATTTACTTAGATATTGGATGTAAATTGTAACTAATTATCACATCGCTTTTGTTCAACAGGATTCGGCTTTTCCTTAACCTTTCTCTCTTGTTTAACATCTGTTGGTGAATACTTCGACGGAAAAGTAAAACTGGTTGCAATATCAATTATCGGTACCGGAGCTGGATGCGGTGGAATGCTATTTCCTTTCCTGATGGACTATCTGATAGACATGTATGGATGGCGTGGATGTGTTCTAATTGTGGGCGGACTCATGGGGAACATGATTTGCTTCTTTGCGGTTTGTAAGCCTAATTCGGTTGGTGTGTCACGACCTAAGCCTGAAACCTGTTGTTCGCAAGATCCTGACAAGACGCAACTATCATCGGTTCATCAACATTTACATCAGGACACCGATATATCCAACTCTAGTGACATCGACCTACCCAAGGAACAATATACATGCACTGAAAAATTAAATACATTGAAGAAAAACGTCATTTTTATCATCTTCGTTCTTGGAATTGCTTTGACACTTTCCTCGTTTGGTGCAGCATTGATATATATGTTGGAATTCCTTCAGACAAAGGGGTTTGAGGAACAAGAAGCGCTTTTATTCTATTTCTATATGAATACATCAGCTATGTTATGTAGGGTGCTACCTGGGTTGTGTATACTCGTACCATTTATAGATGGTCTTGTCGTATCCGCTTTCTTTACAAGTCTGAGTTGTTTAACAGGCGTGGGTCTACTTATAGCAACTACATACTGCCATCATGTGATTCTGATGTGCGTCTTTGGGATTGCTCTTGGATGTTGTAACACAGTCCTATCAATGACTACGATGGAACTTGTGGGACTTGATAACTATGCCATCGGGATTGGAATAGTGATGCCTGTTATTGGTGTGAGCAGCATCGTTGCTGGAGCCGTTTCAGGTATACAAATGATATGCTATTAATATTACCATGTTTGCGAGATAACTACACTTTTGAATTTAGTCAAAGATTATTGGACGATAGACCATACGCGATTGTGCATTATTTTCCAACAGACCTACGTCCTTTCAAAATGTATACCCCGCAAATGCATCGGTAAACAAACGAGTCGAGGGACTTATTTTCCTTAGTGGAATGAGACAGGTTATCCATATTTAAGTATGTATGTATTGAAGATTTGCTAGCGGACAAACTAAATTCTAATGTACCTATAGATCTACTTTAAACATGTAAAACTCATGGTTAGGATGTTATCATATGTTTTTGCTGCTGGAGGTTGTTAGTCCGAGGCCCAGACAGGACACAAGTAAGAAACATTCGTCTTAGTGATCTGTTGTGCTTTGTATAATAAATATTAATATAAACAGCATCTGTACATAGTTATTTATTCACATCCTTTTCATTGCAGGTTGGCTAGTAGACGTAACAGGATCATATCACACATCATACTATAGTCTGTCAGCTACTCATGGCGTTGCTGTCTTTCTGTTCATCCTGGCTATTGCAGTACGGAAATGTTGCCGAAGTCAGACCCCCTATTTGGATGAGAGAACAGTGTTTGCATAAGAAAACTGGATATGATATATGATAAATTGTCAAGTAACCGCTTGGAGCCCAACTGTAGTACTACAGTACCATGTATTGTGTCACCTTTGCAGGTTGTCACTTTAATGTGACAGGATGTGTAGCCAAATTCTTTTTCGGGGTTGCAAACAACCGAAGTTTTTTTTTTTTTTTTTTTATATAAAATTAAGATAAACTCCTCTACTGGCAAGGAGTTAGATAGGATGAGAAAGGGCTATTCTGAGCCTCTTTGGCATTTTACTGACAATCTATGGTTAGATTTGGGAAGGTAACACACTCTCTTACCATTATATGGCATGAAAACACGATTTATCTGAAATGAAAAACTGTTTTGAGATTAACATTGGTCCAGTGATAGTCATATTTTACAGATAGAACTTTTTGAATTAGTGGAAATGTACATCATGCTTATATTCAATACACTCGGCAGCGCTTGAATTGGTCTTTTAAGGATTTGATGACTGCCTAATTATCGAGATTTCACGTCGTTGGTAGCATGGTGCATCTAGGCACATGTTTTAAAATTTAAGGATATGATAACCATAAAAAAATGAGTGATGATTTGTCTTTAAATGACTACGCCGCGTTTGACCAACATCACTTTATAACAGTATTACATCATAAGCATAAAGTACTATATTGTTCGAGATCAGCTGCTAAAGCTCAATAATTCGTTTTTTGAAACGGAATTTAAGAGAAGCAAAAGTATCTAAAGAATATATTATTGATAAGCACCAAATATTTGTTTCAGGTCTTTGTTTTTGTAAATTTGAATTGTACATTTCATTCATGAGTAATTTTTGTATCACATTCATACACATAT
This sequence comes from Mizuhopecten yessoensis, assembly GCF_002113885.1. NCBI lineage: Eukaryota > Metazoa > Mollusca > Bivalvia > Pectinida > Pectinidae > Mizuhopecten > Mizuhopecten yessoensis. The sequence goes on from NW_018408310.1 coordinate 1,104,511, forward strand.
CTGTATAAAGTTTCTTTGTAGACAAACTGCAACACATTGACACATGGAAAATAGAAATACTGTACACAATGTAAACCCAATTCATGATCAGCTTAACAGATTGCTTTTCCACCTATGATGCTATTTATATGGTTGCTAAATATTGATTCAGAATTGGAATGTCAAAGTAAAATAGTACTCAATTTTCCATAACGACAGCAGGACAAAATTAAAACTAAGAAAAATAATACTTTTTGGGCACCATGCTCTCGTAAATCACCGGAAGTAAACTTATGTGATTTAGAAGCATTAGCCTTTACTGCATCGCAGGTATAACTTACCATGTCCTTTCTTGTTTAATACGAGGAATTATGTCGTAGGGTTTTATGACTATAGTTGATTTTCTGCCTTCTACTTAAGGGGGACAAAAACGACTAAAATAAATATGCTGCACTCTTTAAAGTTTGAGGGATATCTTTACTTTCCCTCCTTTTTAGCTACATTTCTCTTTCCTTACGCCTCTCTTGGCAGTCTATCCATCTCGCTTTGGCCTTAATGTCGGACGTCCAACCAAATAAGGAAGGTATTGAATTGACAGTAAACTGTGACCGGATGGAATACTGTGCTGGGTGCCGTATTCAGTGACGTACATGTCCCTGCAGGTAGGGCGTAAGAATTGAACCGGCTGCCCCCAATGCATGATCGTAAGAGTCGACTAAATTTGGTATATTTCCTTTTCTTTCTGAACAACTTTCTTCTTCCTAATGTCTCCCTTGACAATGCCTCACTTTTGGCCTTTAGTTGAGCGTTCGCCTTTGTGAGGAAGGCTTTGGGTTCTGTTCCCTGGCGGAGACATACCAGAGTCTGTAAAAATGGTAGTTTCTACTCATGCTTAACGCTCCGCAATTTAGGAGTGGGACGACTGGTTCGCCCGTTATCAGTATAATATGACTGGTCGGGGTGTCCTGCTGAGTGTCTTCGGCAATATGTTTCAGTGAGGTACATTGTAGCACTATAAAGTTGGCACCAGTTCCGCGTTATCACAAGAAGACAAACACGAACATATCGCAGCCTCCCAAACAACACACGCAAACACTCGTGTATGTATCTTGTGCACAGGGGAGGCCGTCCTTAAATGACTATATCTGTTGATAGAACGTTAAACAATTCTAAACCAAACCTAACCGTGACGTACATAGTGATGTAGCATTCGAAAGTCGGCATCACAACGGTGCTGTCACAACGAGGCAAATACTCCAACATGTCTCCTGCACTTTCGCATTCATTATATGCATGAAAGTTTATCTTCAATAATCTTTTAAATATGATGTTAACCCAATAAGCAAGACTGGACGTCAATTAACTAAACCGGATATTCCAATGAGCACGCACTCTAAAAACTTTTTTCGATGAAGCCGTTTACGAAAGCAAAATTCAAAACTACATGTACAGTGCATCGTATCGCTGTGATTGCTTCGGCACAAGTTTTGACGATATCAGTTTAAGGCTATGTGGCTGTTCCCCTTTTGTGATACATATACAATGATGAGTGTGTTATGTTGTGTCCAAAATCACTTAAGTATTATCCGTAACACAACAATCTTCTAGTTACAATACAGCTATCTTGTATGCAAAACATAGCTATCCTATGACCACAGCGAAATAACCCAACTGGTGGAATTCTAGTTTTGATTTTGCGGTGGTGTGTCAAGTTAGACTATAGTGAGGCACTTGAACAGAAATATGGTAATATTTAAGTTTAAGTTTGTGGCGTTTATTTTGAAGCAAGCCCCATCATTTTTGGTTCTTTGTACACCTTATTATAAAAATCAACACAAAGATATATACATATGTTCGATTTCTGGCATTTAGAATAAATGCTCATTTTCGACAATTTAAGTGTTTATTATTTTATCGACAAAAAACATAGCAGAGTATAACCTGTGTGTGCTGTTGGGTTTAGTGCAGACTAAACACGATAATATAAATCTTTAAAATAGCTTTATTGAAAGTAAATTATAGTGTGAAAACAGACATGTTATGGGAAAGAATGGTTTACACATGTTCATATACAAAAGGATTTTATACAAAAGCGCTTAATTCTGGTTGGTCTTATCAAAGATGCATTAGAAGCTTAATTTTCCTCATTAAATTTCTACTGCAACATTGAACCTAAGGGTATTGCTTTTTTAATTCAGATATGCCAGTGTTGATACATTTGTCGACATCGCCGTCCTTTTGCCTTTGTTTTCAGACAATTTCGTCTATTATCATTTTATTTGGAATAGACGTGTAATATCCCCATAAACTAAATAAGAACTGCGATAAAAATGATTTGTATCATTTTGAAATATATCCATCTATATCCTATTACGTCTTACTAAGCTGAATGTAAGATGGTAACAGTTAAAACAAATAGGAATATAGCTCGAGCCCTCAAGGTAATTGGCCTCTTGTTGAAGGTACAAATACAGGATGACTTTTAGGGCAAGAGAGTTCGAATCGAAATAATTTTGAGGCATTGTGATGTTTTGACGTTTACAGTAATTTAGATGGGACGGATCGACTAGACTAGACGAACACATGTATGTTAGCCATGACACTTCTGGTGTTTTTTACTTCCGATTGCATGCATCTTATGCATATATAGGAATTACGTACACATGGAACAATACTTCAGGCATGATGGAACATATTTTAAAGCATGATGAGTTGTTTAAGACACAATGTAAAATGAAAGAAGCCAAATTCATGACGGCGCCTCGATACTTGATTTCGTATGGATGTCACAAAGAAGTAGGTAAAAGCAAAATATTACACCTAGGCGGATGTTTTTTACAAAGAAAATATCTTGTATTAACAGTTTATATTATGAGCCTTTTTCTGTGCGCTGGTTTTCCCTTTAACATGGCAGTGTTAAACGTGGAGTTTCGTCGTGTTTTCGGGGAAAGTAAAGCACAAACAGTACTTGTCCAAGCTGTTACTACAGGGATATTGGATATAGCAGGTTAGTCGTTCAACAGCGGTTAATGTCAAGCATGAAAAGTTATTTTTATAGCATGCGTTATTAAAATAAATATCATTTAAATACATGGCTTATCAGATTGATGTCGATTAAAAATGTGCTATTTTTTAAAATTGATAAAATTATTTGCATGTACGAACCGAAGACATGATCTGCCCTGAGCGGTCGTATTATGTATTTTTGAGTTTACACACTCGGCTGATGACAAGGAAACGTACTCCGTTTAACAAGTAAACGAATATCCTTAGGATGTCAAATAATGTAAACTTGACTTCGATTCCTTATACATATACATCCTAGACCTGCGTGCAGCCTGGCTCGGGAATAAACCTGATCCTCATGCAGACATCTGGATTCTGTTTGCTTAGTCAATTACCACCTCTTCCAAGGATTATGAGAAAACATTTCTAATCTACTCTTTTTCCCTAATTCTTGTTGTTGCTGGTGCTTAATTGCATAAATATATATGTATATAGTGCAGTTTTGTGAGATTTGTCTTTAAAATTAAAATGAGTATTGTTTTAAAAAAATGTTTTGATAAAGTTCAATATTCAACCTTAACCTGAGAAGTTTGGTAGTATTCAACGACAAGATGAAAACAGTTCTGTTTAATAGCTGAATGTTATGTGCACGCCATTTTTGGGCTGATAGTCCGGGTTAATAAGATAAATCTAATTCGCCTTTCAGCTTTAAGAGCTACGAAATACATTTACTGTACATGCTAGGCATGCAACCAATATTGACGGACATTTAATGATCAATTTTGATTGGTAGCAGTAAACTGCGTATAGGCGTAATATAGATTCACTGTTCAACCGTTTTTAATGTAGAATTTGTGGACATTGTGTAAATAAGTACGGCGTCAGAAAGGTTGGAATATTTGGTGGACTGCTGGCTTTTCTAATATTTTCTTCTTCATTCGTTGCCACAAGTATCCCTTACCTCATCGTCTCCTTTTGTTTAGTTGCAGGTTGGTATCCTAGTTGATGCCAGTTTCGTTGATAAGCTAACAGGCTGTCGAATAAATATTTTCATAATTCCTGCAATAGGTACGTTCAATAGGTACTGAGAGATTCACATGGTACATGATCAGGTTCACCGTGACAATCTGAAGACTAGTTGATGTTATTTTTTTTCAAATTTGAGTAAACAACGTGTTTTATGTTTTGAAAAGTTAGTTTTGCAAATAATGCGTCGAATGCGTCAATTTGCCTGTAATCAATATCTTTTTATTGCAACTGATTCTTTATTGTCAAATAGAAGTTCAGATATAGAATATACTGCTGTACATATACTGGCACACCTACATATTACCCACTTCTATAAAAATGTGTTATTATTGATCAGTTTCAACTTGCATTCGGAATTCGTTTTAAAATTGTTCGAACTAACTTTCGGTTCAAAAACAAGCAGAGAATATAGACAGCTCTGACAATTTCTCACTAAGCGGACCTGAATCAATATTTGACTTTGTCAACCGTATAAGCAAAAATAATATAATAGCAATCATTATAAATCAGAGACATGCAAACAATGTATCTGATTTTCTTTATGTATGTAATAAACAAGATAGTACATGCCTTTTCCAGGAGAAAATGGTACCGATATTATTTGATAGATACAAAGATGTTGTTGCTATGCTTCTAGCTGTATGTCAGTAACCAAATATAATTAACAGCTGCTGTAGCTACATATCAATCTACGGATATAAGCATTGTGATCATTCTCATTTGTATTGATGCTAAAGTTTATAGAATATATATCTCATACATTTCAAAGTGACAGCAATATCCTTATATGATAGTAAAATAATTATTATTTAATAAGTCAAATATTACCTTTCACAAGTAATTACCATTTATTTGTATGCCGTCAACCTATGCTTATTGTCATTATAATTCGAACTCATTGCGAAGGTCGAAAAGGCAAAAGTCAAACAGTGGCGAAGATTTCTCGGTATTACAGTAATCTTTTATAAGTGCAGCGTACGTATTACCATCGATATCTTCCGCCGATATATCATTATCAAGTTTAAATATGCAGTTTTTAAAAATGTTGTTCATAGAAGTAATAATCTAAGGAAAATTATATAAGAGAGCAAACCATAATGAAGCCGACTTGGAAATACTAGTGTCGAAACTTAATTAAGTAAAAGTTGCTTTAGATTTAGAACGACCGATCACTTTGATAATTTTCTATTGTATCACAGGCATGATGAATGTTTATGGAGTGTTTTGAAATAAAACTACACTAACAGTTGTCATATTAAACAAGTTACAGTTCTAAAAAACAACAACAGTTTTCTCATCAAAATCTATTACTGTTATATGTGCAGTGAATATATCCTGGCGAATGATTGAACACAATTTTTATATCGATATGTTCAACAGGATTCGGCTTTTCCTCAACCTTTCTCTCTTGTCTGACATCTGTTGGTGAATACTTCGACGGAAAAGGAAAGCCTGTAGCAATATCAATTATTGCGTTTCGGATCTGGATGTAGTGGAATATTTTCCATTCTCCTGCTGGATCTAATACATCTATATGGTGACGTGGATGTCTTTTAATTGTGGGCGGACTCATGGAGATTATGATTTGCTTCTTTGCTCTTTGCAATCCTAAATCAGTCGGTGTGCAAAAAGATACAGACAGCAAACAACTGTCATGTGTTCAACAGCATCTACACAATGACGTCAACGTATCTTTCTCTTGTGACATAGACATATATAATGAACAATACACCTGCACTGATAAAATAAATGGATTGAAAAAAAAAATGTATTTTCATCACCTTCACTCTTGGAATTTCTTTTACACTCTCCTCGTTTGGTGCAGCATTGATTTACATTTAAGAATTCATTCAGACGAAGGGTTTTGATGAACACGAAGCTCTATTATTATTTTTTATGAACATATTAACCACATTAAGTAGAGTGGTACCTGGGTTGTGTATACTACTACCTTACATGAATGGTCTCGTCATATCCGCCATCTTTACAAGTATGTGTGAAAAGTAACATATTGACACACTTTTCATTACAAGTTGGTCTGTCGACATAACAGGATCATACCAAGCTTCATACTATAGTCTGTCAGCTGCTCATGGCGTGGTTTTTTGTTCATTCTGGCTGTCGTCCTTTGGAAATATTACCGACGAAAGACCTACTGATTGGTTATTGGATATCATATATGGTACTTGGTATGCCAATCGCGTTAAGTCTAGGTTTGATACACCAACATAGCATTTATGTTATGTCTCCTTTGCAGTTTGTTGCTTTAGAAACCTGTAACGTGTTCGTGTGTGACGTTTAGATGACCAGTAAGGTATGTAAGCATTCACCTTCATCCGACAAATGACACAAAGGGGAAATATGTACGTGTTGGTAATATAAAATCCGGGTCGATTCGGCTACAAATTTAGCGTTCATGTACATACAGTACTAGTCATCGAAACGTAACACAAAAACACCTCGCTTGTTGTGCTACATAAACCTTTCTACAATCCATAATTAAGAAATACTGACAAAGCAGTTTCTGAAATGTCGACAATGTTTATTGACATGAAGTGAAGTGAGAGAGTCCGCAACCTAGATAGCAGGAGAGTTCTATTCTGAGACTTCTATATATTCTACCGGCCTTCTATTGTTCGATGGGTTAAGAAAATGCGAGACATTTTAAGCTTTTGAGGACACGTTGTGTCTGAAAAATATGGTAAGAGGTGCTACATGGATGCATTGATAGTCATATTTACCTAGTAAGAATGAAGAAAAAATGTACACTGCTTTACCAAGATGTCCTTAATACGCGTCTTGGGGCTGAATTTGCTTTTTGAGTATTCACTTAGTATTTAGTTTCCCATCAAGCAACACGCATCGTAGTTACCATGGTGTATCTACATGTAATTAATAACCTGAATGATCAGCTTACCATAAAAAATTGAGCGATGATTTATTTTCAAACAACTACGTTTCGTTTAATCACATGGAATTATCAAATCGTAAGCAGAAAGTCTTATTTATTTACAAACATATGTTTATAATAAATTTCAGGAACCTTTATAATTTCTCTCCTGTCTAACTGCTTTTTCCCGACCTTCTTTTTTAAGCCAAAAATAGTATGGGTTGCGTCCCCTGACTGATTTCCCTGTGTTCGTAAAATGAGAGCGGGTGAAACACTGTGCCGAAGATGGCATCAGATACACCACCTATTACAAGGAAGCCAATACAACACTATAAGCATACGCAGCACACACGCATACGTGGAGGCACATCCTCAATGACATTATTTGTTGATAGGACGTTGAACCCAATAAACAGAACTGAACTTCTAAAATCAGCAACTTAACCCTTGCACCCCTATGTAACTTTAGTAGACTCTACCATTCATTGATCTGGATGAGTCTACAGCGGTGAAAGGGTTAACGAGATTCCGAAGACAATTGCACTATAACTCCAGTTTCGAAGACAAGAGTGTTTGTCAACAAAAATGTACATAACTACATTATGTATAAACATATGTAAAACGTTTTGAATGCGTAGCATTTGTAGCTGGGATGACCACTTCTTACCTGTATTTTAGATTGAGCCAAGCTTGTCCGAGTTACCATTCTTACTGCAATAACATTAATAAAGCCATGATCTTCGATTGTATACATGTAGCTGGCCGACGTGTGTGCATTTTAAAGCAACACGATGTTTATTACTTTATCTTTTCTCGAGTTCCCATGTTTTTGCTTTAAGTTTAAAATTCATATTGGACTGGTTATAAATTAAAATTGTGTTTTGAATAGTTCGTTAACGCAGAATGCCGAATGTCATTTATAAATACATCCAAGAAATGCGACCTAGTATGTCATTTTTTCATAGCACTTTTTCCTTTTGATTACATTTTATTTGCATTTTAAAAAGATAATATCATGTACCTGATTTTGATTTTGCAATGAAAAGAAAACAACTTCATGCTGATAGAAACTTGATACAGGCTAAATTAATTACATGGAAGTAATCAACTGATATGTCTTTACTATTTGAAACGTGTGCTTAATATTCGGCCGGTTTGTTCGATTTTTGTATCTTTAAATACAATAAACGTATATCCGTTAACTATTACTGCAGAAATAATAACTTTATATTACAAGCTAAATATACTTCTTTCAGGTACACCGAATAAAGCAACAGGTGTTTCTTAAAAATAAAAGACATATACATTTCCGGAATTTCTTTTGGGATGCATAAAACATGCATTTATCACTTATTCATGCAAAAATCATTGTGACCATACCAATTCGATATTTGTTTTATTCAACTTATAAATCAGAGAAGATTTCAATTCCAGAGCAAAAAATGAAAAGTAAGGCAATTACTGAATGCTCGGTAACAGAAATCATATTTGAGTAAAGTATTCATACTAACGAAGAGAACCTCGTTATTCCATATTCTAACTGTTAAATGATTTAAATTAAATTTAAAAGTAAATTATTTTGAAGCATTTTTATTTTTTTCATAACGTGAGTCTTAAATAGGTGGTACCTTTTGGTAACTAACGAATCTTAAACTTGCCTCATCCCATAATATCATGGACAATTTTCTTCTTATATTGCACGCCATCGTAGTATGGATTAACAAAACTAAATTGCAACGGACTTGCAACGTTCATTTTCCATTTCATCTGGCGCATAAATTGGATTTTCATAACTGTAGTCAGTGACATCTCTATCCAAATTTTCTCTTTGCATGATACCATCGGATATGCAAGATGCACGTCTGTCTCGCTGTAACGATTCATAGACGTTCTGCACATTAGCGACTGTAGCATCAATAGTATTTTGACTCGTAAGCTCTCTTCTCACTACACCTCTAACCCGTCTGTTCAGAAGGATAAAAGATACGAAAATACCAACTCCTTGTAAGTTACTCATAATGGAAAATGAAAACCAAAACGTCCTGGAATCTTCCACAGTGGCAACAAGACAGATGATCCACGAAAGTCCTAGAAGAGTCGATATTTTGCCGTAAATGAAACATCGCGTCTTTTCTAGATTTCGGGTGTTCCTGGAGCTCTTTGATTTGTTCGTTTCGATGCCATGTACAATTATTATGAAGCATATTATATTAAACAAGATGGATATACAAAATGGAAGAAACAAGCCAAAAATCATGACGTTGCTTGACGCCATACAAACTCCACCATCGACGATTGTCCCATACAGCTGTTGGCTATTATCCAAGTCTGAATTAACTACCACGCATATAAGAACAACTAAGGCAGGACAGCCCCAAGCCACGAATGCGTATTTAACATATCGTTTGTTGTCGTTCGTTGACCTTCGCTGATTCATGGCAAACTTGAATCCAAATATCCTGGCCAGATCGAAAGCCATTGATGAGGTCCAAACAAAGATGGAGAGCCAACAAAAATGAAGCAGTGCCCCTATTCCTGAGCAGAGCTTATCATTGAGTGTCCCTACATCGTGTAGAAAAAGGATTTGTGAGAAGAAAATGGTGACGGAAAGCGACATCAGATTTTTTCCGTGGAGATTTCTAAGTTCTGGACATGTCGCAAAGAAGAATATTGTCAAGAAGAGTGTTAATAAAGATAATATCGATAGGACAAAATCTACTGTCTTTAGACTGGTTGCATCCAATAAAAAGCCAGAATTTCTAGTATCTTTATCGTTAGTGCAGGTCTTAGGCCGCCCTACATACTGACGTGGAAATACAATATAAATATCGGAATAGTTTTGTCTAGAATTAATCATGAGATTCAGATATGACACATTGAGGTTTTCGCCAACTGTCAGGTTGTATGCTGCAAATATATGGCACGATTCCTCACAAGCGCATATATAAGATATAGGCTGTCGACGAGGTAAGTCACACAAATTCCTTTTATGAAAAGTGCTGTCACTATTGAAAATTGTAAAATTGTCATATAGATGAGTATTGGAGGCTAGTTCGACGTTGGCCATTGTAGCATCGACATAACAGAAATGGATGTGTGTTGAAATGCCTTTGTGTAAACACTTGCTTTCGTTTACATCCGTTTTAAGAATGTCTTGAGTAAAGTCGGTGGGATTGAGCTTGTTTGGGACATCCATGGACAGTTCCCAGATTGTACTGAAGACCGGATTATCGTTATTTAGGTTGTTCACATTTACATGCTTTGAATATGAATCTAGACTACACTTACATATCATCGATGTTACGTTGGTCGCGCAATACATCTCGTTACTAACGGGAAATTGAATAGTACCGTTATCAGAGATGACCAGCTCGTTAAAGGAGTGTGTAGGTTTCTGTTCTGTATCTATGCTTACAATGAAGGAGGCAGCCCTGTTCCGCGTTTGTAAAATCTTCTGACCGATAATGTAGGTGAGTCTCTGGGCGTCGCAGCAAAGTGTGCAAATCGCAAAAACTGGAACAGAATAAAATCAGGTATGATGTACAATGCATTTTATTGTATAATTTCATAGTTTTTTTTTGTTTAAAAATGTTCTGGTATATTGTTTCGGTTTCAGAAAAAGGATCAGCTGATATTGTGCTTGTTATTTATTTTGCATTATCTTAAAGAAGTATTTTTGTTATGAAAATCTTTGACTTTAAAAGCATTTCAATCATTTTAACAATTTTTAAATAAATATACCGACCGTTTCGGATGTTTGCTGTATCTAATATGTTACGTATTTGATTTCATCTCCGTACTCACATCCTAGCAAGGGCCTCAAAGGAAGCATGTGTGCAGAAAATTGGTAACATATAACTACATAAGCTAAATTCCTGATCATAAACTGAAAATTTCAAAACGGCCTTGACAACCAGCACTAACTTACACGTTAGTGCTTAATCATAATGCACAAGAAACGTATATCGTATAAAATCCCCTTTGGAACACAATTCGCACCCTCCTGCTAAGTAGCGTGAATTAAATAGCTCCTAAACCTATAACTAGATCATGGGAGAATATACGTAGGCTCGATTACCATACAGAGTTTAATTGCAATACGTTTTAAGTAATTTTAAGAAATTGGTAATGTATACTCTACAGCACAAACTGAGCTGGATGCCGTTTTACGACGCGTACGTTTTACGGGTACCCATAGAATTGATGTGGTTTAAATACAGATTTGTTGACTTTGTAACTTTTGATAACAATCAAATGATTTTAATAACTTGCAACGAAGCGAAATCATTTCTTCAAGTTTTCTAAGGCTTTCGTTTAGAACTAATCCTAATTTTGAAAATATTCAAGACGATAACTGATCATCTGCAACTAATTTTGAAGAAGATTAATCAATGGCACATTCAGAAGGTATTGATTGTATGAAGCAAAAAGTATTTACCCGTAAGCATTATGATGAAAGAACTCTGGTTGTCCTGTCTTTGTACTCCCATGTTGTCGCTGCCGTGTATTCCAGGTTGACTTATCATTCTATTGTGACATTAGATGTAAGAATTGTAACATGATATAGAACGTTTTGTTTTTTGGAAAACACTACTCTATTAACTTAACGCTGTTACAGAAGGACTGTTTGCATAGCTGTTCAGTTGTTATCTGCAGCATTGTGATTTTGTTTGTGTGGGATTGGTATGGATATGACTGTTAAAACACTGTTTACCTTAGATTTGTTCTGTCATTTATTTTGCAGCAACACTTGGATTCCACCATCTGCCTATTCGTGACAGATAATCTTCACAGAGGAATTCCAAAAAAGATGCATTCCCCACCATCTAGTGGCGTTCGAGTAATTGTTGCTCAAGCTTTCAATCTAAAGGTGCCAGACTAGTGTTCAATGCAACTTCAAACTTTACATTTTAGCAAATTTCAGAATTGTTTTAAACTCTTTTTAATTTTATTTTTTCTCTTTTGTATAAGAATGCAAAGAGTCTTTATCGGTCTTGACCATGCTAGTCCCAGCTCACAGGAATAATATACATACATTTTGGACGTTTTGCCGTGTTTTATTTCTTAGGATGAATGTTCATTTGATTACATAATTTTGATTTCCATGAGGTTTTCTTTTTTCTGTTATTCGCGTTCTGATAAAATAGGCGAAACATAAGTCCTACGAATTCATAATCATTTGGATAGATCATAACAAAGCATATATGTTCAATCGATCTATTTACTGTTTCAATATAAAGAATGGAATTTTCATTAATGAACAGTTTCCATGCAAACAATTTAAACATAAGATAAAACGCAAAAAGCAAAAACAAAAAAACAACAAACAAACACCAGTACAATTAAAAAAACACACGTGAAAACCCCCCAATAAATGATCATTTTTCATGCAAATAATCAAAACATTAATTGTGTGAATATAAAAAACAACAACAACGACATTCATTAATTTGTATGGTACAACAAATTGTCTCATTAAATTGGGCAAGTATATGAAAACACTTATACAGGAAACAACTCCCTTGGAAATGGCAAATATATGCATACAATTGTACAAGAACCATATTTCGTTCATTGAATTTTTTTTAAAATCAACTCTACGTAATATGGCGTCGTTGCAGAAATATTAGCAAAGATATGAGTCAATGAGAAAATACAAGTTATAGAGTACACAAAGTAAGCCAAATCAAATTAATGCAAGAATATTGATAAGCTATTGCCCATTTAAATGCTTTTAATTTCAGGAAAATTAAAATATAATTAAAGACCAAAGTATATATAACAATAATATACTGAAGTGTTGGATAATGTTTCCATTGGCTTTGTAAACATAACCTTGGTTGGTTGGTTGAAGTGTTTTTCGCCTACATGATTCCGCCCATACGGGTTTCATCTCACTGACGGAAGTCGGTGTTCTGTCGGCGTGAGGGAAGTTGCCTTCCTCAGGTGGTGGGGAGGAGTCACCTATGCTATCCTATCCTTATTCTTTAATGAAATTTGGGACGCGACTCCATTCTGCCGAAATGGTTGGTAGGTGTGTCGCGCCGGTTGCTGCAACGTTGTCTGTTGTTCCTAACTAGTGTTTTGGTATTGTTGGAGGGAGGTCAAAAATGGTCAAGGAGGCTTGTAATAATGTATATACAGTATATAGAAAAGAATTGAAAAAAATGTTTGCATATTTTAAAGTGTATTCATTGCATATATTCATGTTCTTATAGGGAAGTGTATATATTATATGTGTTATGTACCCCGGGTCTCTAACTGCCTGTTATGCCCAACAGTAGAGAAACGTCTCTGCTTCCGTTAGGTACAGTACTTTGTTTCTTGTCAGACTTGGCCGGAGTCTGAGATTATCCGAGGGGTCTATGGTGTATGCGGGTTTTTACCTTTTATTCTATGGTGTATATTTATATATATTAGAATAAAAAATAAAAAATTAGATAAATATTTGAGCAATCAAAAAAGTAAAAATTGGCAGCTGTTGACATATATTCATTTGGCCCACATCGTAACAACACGTTAGATGTATTTGTATAAGACAGTCTTATAATTCTACTATCCGCTGATTCTCGACAGTCAAAATGAACTATAATAATAAAAAAAATAGTGTTTGCATGTGACATGCAACAAATTATTAGAGAAAAAAATCGAATCTAATTCGCTATGACTGTTTGGTTGTCAAACAAAATGGGTGCCTCGGTAGCCGTGATCGCTAACGCGCACAGTCATTGTACTACTGTGTTCTATCAAGCGTGAGTTTCAGATCACTAGCTCTCCCAAGAATATCGCTTCGATCCCCAGCGGTGGGGGAAAAAAAGAGAGTGATGTCTGATAGAGTTAGTTGTTATCCCTCCGATGGCCCGGTGCCCCCCCCCCCCCCCGTGGGTTTTCCTCCACTTGGAATTGCATTTAAGAAACCGGTGAATGTTTTTTACGTTTTCTTTTGTACAAAAATATTCATTCGAGTCAATAGAATAAAAATAATCACATTTTGTTTCTATTCCTGTACAAATGTGGGTATTTTGCGAAACATTACCCTAAATACGCGTATTTGTTATTTTGAGAGCTCTGTGGCAGATACTTTCTGCTTATACGGGTACATCTATCTATAATGTTTTGTTCCTGTGATTGTACGGTTACATGTATCTATAATGTTTTGTTCCTGTGATTATACTTATTTTCCATGCAATTATGCCTATATTTTGGCTTCTTATGCAGTTGTTGACTTATGTAAGAGTAATTCAGACTGCTATGCACTGTTGTTTTTATTCACTGTATAACTCACTGCTAACTTAGTTCCCTAGGACCGATGCAAATACTTACCATGATGAAGATTCAGATCAATGAGACGACGAGTTTTGATATGGCATACACTCTAAGTAACATAGACAAGTTAGAACTGTATTCACTGCTATTGTTTGAGTTTTATAATAGTGTTTCTGTTGCACATGTCACATACAGCCAGTAGGGGTTTAACGCTGTGATATTATATTAAGGTATTCGACTGTAGTAATTGTTCGAAGTCTGTAATCATGTTATATGCAATTGTGTCAATATTTGACTTCTGTAATATGCTGTAAAATACATTGTGTAATAATGTATATTTTTTTTTAGGTCTGTTACAATTTGATAAAACAGTTTTGTAAATGTTCTACCTCTATGGAAATATGATAATAAAGTGTTATATTATGACAACATTAGTTCTCCTGTCGTTCGAGGTTTGTGATCATTTGTGAAGCAATCGTGAAAATGTAGAAGTTATGTGATAATATGTAGTATAATCGTGTAATTGTTTGAGTTTTTTTGATGATTTGTGATGCAGTCGTGTCATTTTTCGAATTCAGTGGCAGTCCGTGATACGATCGTGTAATTTGATGACATCTGTGATTTTATACAGTTCATATGTGTTTATATTTGTGTTCTATGATAACTTGTGAAAAAATATCGATATGGTTCGAGGTCTGTCACAATCTGTAAAACAATATTGATATGGTTCGAGGTCTGTCACAATCAGTGGTACAATATCGATATGGTTCGAGGTCTGTGACAATCTGTGGTACAATATTCATATGGTTTGAGGTCTGTGACAATCTGTGGTACAATATTGATATGGTTCGAGGTCTGTGACAATCTGTGGTACGATATTGATATTGTTCGAGGTCTGTGACAATCTGTGGTACGATATTGATATTGTTCGAGGTCTGTGACAATCTGTGGTAC
>NW_018408310.1:1119666-1120339 GCF_002113885.1 Mizuhopecten yessoensis
GTACAATATTGTTATGGTTTGAGTCCTGTGATAATCTGTGGTACAATATTGTTATGGTTTGAGTCCTGTGATAATCTGTGGTACAATATTGTTATGGTTCGAGGTCTGTGAAAATCTGTGGTACAATATAAATATAGTTCGAGGTCTGTGACAATCTGTGGTACAATATATTGATATGATTCGAGATCTGTGACAATCTGTGGTACAATATTGACATGGTTCGAGGTCTGTGATAACCCGTGGAACAATATTAATATGGTTCGAGGTCTGTGATAATATACGGTACAATATTGATATGGTTCGAGGTCTGTGACAATCTGTGGTACGATATTGATATGGTTCGAGGTCTGTGACAATCTGTGGTACAATATTGATATGGTTCGAGGTCTGTGACAATCTGTGGTAAAAAATTGATATGGTTCGAGGTCTGTGACAAACTGTGGTACAATATTGATATTGTTCGCGGTCTGTGACAATCTGTGGTAAAATATTGGTATTGTTCGAGGTCCGTGACAATCTGTGGTACGATATTGATATGGTTCGAGGTCTGTGACAATCTGTGGTACAATATTGATATTGTTCGAGGTCTGTGACAATCTGTGGTACGATATTGATATTGTTCGAGGTCTGTGACAATCTGTGGTACGATATTGATATTGTTCGAGGTCTGTGA
>NW_018408310.1:1121023-1189414 GCF_002113885.1 Mizuhopecten yessoensis
TGGTACAATATTGTTATGGTTTGAGTCCTGTGATAATCTGTGGTACAATATTGTTATGGTTTGAGTCCTGTGATAATCTGTGGTACAATATTGTTATGGTTTGAGTCCTGTGATAATCTGTGGTACAATATTGTTATGGTTCGAGGTCTGTGACAATCTGTGGTACAATATAAATATGGTTCGAGGTCTGTGATAATCTGTGGTACAATATTGATAAGATTCGAGGTCTGTGACAATTTATGGTACAATATTATTATGGTTGAGTCCTGTGATAATCTGTGGTACAATATTGTTATGGTTTGAGTCCTGTGTTAATTTGTGGTACAATAATGTTATGGTTTGAGGTCTGTGTCATTCTGTGGAACAATCATTTTATGGTTCGAGGTCTGTGATAATCTGTGGTACAATATTTATAAGATTCGAGGTCTGTGACAATTTATGGTACAATATTATTATGGTTTGAGTCCTGTGATAATCTGAGGTACAATATTGTTATGGTTCGACCTCTGCGGCAATCTGTGGTGTACAATATTGTTATGGTTTGTGTCTTGTGATAATCTGTGGTACAATATTGATAAGATTCGAGGTCTGTGACAATTTATGGTACAATATTATTATGGTTTGAGTCCTGTTATAATCTGGCGTACAATATTG
Organism: Mizuhopecten yessoensis; assembly: GCF_002113885.1. Taxonomy (NCBI): domain Eukaryota; kingdom Metazoa; phylum Mollusca; class Bivalvia; order Pectinida; family Pectinidae; genus Mizuhopecten; species Mizuhopecten yessoensis. The sequence continues at coordinate 1,121,678 of NW_018408310.1, forward strand.
TTATGGTTTGAGTCTTGTGATAATCTGTGGTACAATATTGTTATGGTTCGACCTCTGCGGCAATCTGTGGTGTACAATATTGTTATGGTTTGAGTCCTGTGATAATCTGGCGTACAATATTGTTATGGTTTGAGTCCTGTGATAATCTGTGGTACAATATTGTTATGGTTTGAGTCCTGTGATAATCTGTGGTACAATATTGTTATTGTTCGAGCTCTGCGACCATTTGTAGTAAAATCTTATTATTGTTCGAACTCTCTGACGTACGCGATGATTCAGATATGTGTCGTTGTTTGTGTTCGTGCATAGTTATCACAATTGCGGTGTTATTTCTTATCAATACAAACGAAGAAAATATACATAAGTTATGAAGATTGCCGAAAATCGAAAAAACATACCAGATCACAATTGACTCAGTATACATAGCAACAAGACACAGTGTCCAATGGATACCTAATATGAGGATAATCTTCGAAAATACACAGCAAATGTATTCATCCTCTGGTCGCCATGGTTTTAAAATACTACTTCTTTGAGAATATATTTCATACATAATCAATGTAAAACAGATGGCATTGGTCATAAAGTATAAAGATATGGGACCAACAACACTATATACAGCTGTTGTTCTGGATAGCATGCACATGTTTAGATCCCTGTCGTACGCGTACACATTGATGTTATTCGAACGATGGAGGTCCATGATTAGACATATAAGATTGATCGGGATCGGTCCTATCCAGGAGCATGCCGCGTGCTTTAGGTATAAAGTGTTGCTTTGAGGTGATTCAGACGGCGTCTTCTTCCTAAAGATTAACATTAACCCGTATGATAGGATGGATGTCCAGGAGAAGATGGATAACCAACAGTAGTGCAAGAGAACTCCAATGACGAGACATGACTCCGGTCGGTGGTTTCCAGCTTCGTAGATATAGATGAGTTGAGAAAAGAGGAAGGTTAATGACAACGATAGCACATTTTTGCTGTGAATATTCCTCAACTCTTTGAACGTAGCAAACACGAACAGGGTCATTACAACAGATAATGAGGATACCGTTGTTAACACAAACTGGATTATTTTGAAACTGACAGGTCTTTCAGTTGGACTTACTGCATCTGATATGTTTTGCTTATGTATTTCAGTCGGATTTGTACAATAATTTGGAAGTAAAATATACGTCATTGATTTCAACCTGGAAGGTTTAGGTATCATTTTAAAGCGTCCCGATGAAAAATAAGATATTTGAACAGAACAAGTCTTTATATGTTGATATTTTAAAGATGTGTTTGGGGACTTTATAAAACAAGAGCAAAAATATATGTGCCTCTGGCTGGCGTTGCTACACCGTGAGTATTTGCTCATGTACAATGAATCACTAGACAACTTCCGCTCCTCGAATTGGATGTCATTGTTACATCTTCTTAGAAATACTTCGTGTTTTGACTCGATACATCCCCGAATAGACGTAGTAACGGGATGCAGTTGATTTTCTCCTTGAAATTGTGACAAAGTCCACATATTGAAAGGGACAGTGCTATTTTCAGTGTCCAAGGCTAGTGACCTGTCACACGCACAGAGCTTGCCCTGGTAATGACAGTAGAGAATCCCGCGATGGAGAAGACCCATGCTGCTGTTATTGATTGATATCATTTCTACGTCACGTGTTTCGTTTCTCCGATGTGCGTCTTCAAGGGAATGAACATCATCCCTTTCAAGATGAATAACGTCATAGTGATGCACCTTCTCAGTGACTGATGCAACACCGTACTCCCTATCAGTCGGTATGGTTGACGCACTCCCTGGAGATAAATAGAAAAAGATATAAGATGTATACAGTCTTTCATTGAACGTACCAGTTCAAAACAAAGTAAAACTAAGATTTAACGGATACATGAACGATACACACATATACGAGTAGATCTAAATTGATATGAATATTGAGCGTAGCAAAAATCAGAATGATCAGAAAAGGGAATCAGTTTCCAATGCTTCATTACCAATTATGGTAGTGGTTCAGGGATAAATAAGCTGAGGCTGCATGTCGGCAACTTCGAAAATCACAACAAGAATAAAAAGATCAAGAAAGGTTGCACAATTTTGAAGAAATTAAAGCGATTTAGAACATTTTAAGTATGATATGTACATCAATATGACAAGAGTATAACATGTATCAAGAGTTTATAAGGACTTATATATAGACAGCCACTTTACCATACTTTGCTTTTCGTAGTTTTTAATTTTCGCAGATTTGCTGAAAAGTTCATAGATTTAAGAGTAATATCCACGAAAATATTCAACGGTCAGGAAGGCCGGTTATACTATCTTATCTAATATCAGTTGTTCGTATATATTACGTGTTCCTCTTTGTGTGCTCGTTTGCACAAAAGTCCACAATGTTTAAGCATTGAAATGGTGCTGGTAGCATTCATAGTTAATATGACTGTCAACTGAATGTAACAAATTCCAGCAAAGGCTATAGTGTTTCATCTTGAATATTCTACGTTCCAGTTGGCATACACATTGACAATGAATTTCAAGTAAAAGATGTTCAATACTTAAAAACTTACTTAAAAAAATGTATCTTATTATATTTTATCTAATCAAAATGTATCATTAACGCATAGAGGCTCGTTTAATGAATACAATAACAATTTTCAAGAAATGATCGGCAGTATCAAACGTTCCCACTATGGCCTATTATATTATAATAAAGACGTGAGCCAAAGTAACATCATCTAAATATGTATCATAAATTGCTGACCCTCAAGAATACCTATGCCATACGTTGTGTTTTCTTTACAGTGGTACACTTTTTATCTTTTTACATCCCCTGGCAATGCACCGAGCTACAAAGTGCAAACATACCCTATTATTTTAATAGCAGGTTATGATACATTGCTTTGAATTTTGTCTCTATGAAGGGTTTCCCACCAGATTTATCATTGATGTATATGCATCATCTCCTCCTGATACTTTACATGCTTATGGCTAAATGAGATGTGATAACATTCAACCGAACCCTGGTCTTAACGAAGATCAGTATACGTATCTTTAAAATAATTAATTGTGTCGTATCAACTTAACTGGCTATATGAAACTTATCTCAATTAATCTCTTATAACCACTTTTGCACTATTAAATGTTGGTAATATTACAAATATATAATAAAGCTAGTTATAGCGGAGATCATCCCTCAAATAGGCTAAAATTCAAATAAATATATAAACTTTAACGTAGCTTTGATCTTGAGACAGATGATCTTTGATATTAATTCGAGTAACCACCCATGACAAATCTATTTTCTCTTTCTGAATGTATGTACAGATCCCATAACTCTCTTATTTGTTAAATTTGTTAATGGCATACATTGGATGGTATTGTTGATCTGCAAAAGGAAGTTATTATGACGGAATTTGTGGACCAAAAACGTACATTCCGTAACTGTTCCTACTAGGATCACTGTCCTATCCATACATTACTTGATATAGTAATACAGTACACTCAGCAATAGCAAAAATACCAGACAGCACTACCCTTATTCACTGTCCAGTCACCACTGACTTTAAACGTTATTTCTTGAGTAATCGTGCAAGCATGGATGCTTTGAATTTATTCACAAATACAGACTGTGACGGAGCAATTGTGTTCTTTCAAAATCTGCAACAACAAGGTGTTATTGAAGATATCATGCGCAGTTCCTTGCTTGCTGATAAATGGTAGTTGTTATTCCATGCTAAACGTTCAGCATTTAGGGGAATTGCAACAACTGTTTCACCCGTTTTCAGTATAATGGTACCAGGCGGAATGCTGTGCTGGGTGCCTTCGGCATGGAATTTAAGTGAGATAGCACTATGAAGTCTGCATCAGATCTGCGATATCTTAAGGAGGCATGCACACCAACATACTCTGTCTCCTGTATACACACACGCAAACACGCATACCCTACAAACATGGAGGCACGTCCTTAAATCACAATAGCTGTTAATAGGAGTTAAACAAATTAAACCAAACCAAACCAAACTAAATCAGGCCCCGAGATCATAAAACAATCTTAAGTAGAAAATATAAGCTTCGACTTAAATAATAACATAACGTCAAGTTATAAGTGACGTGATACGTGTTAAGCTAACCAGAAACTTAAGTCTAAGATTGTTTCATGATCCCGGGGCCGGGACTGTTATAGACCTAGCTGAAACTGGCTCTTTTCTTGTTTTCCACTGCGAATGATAGATATATTGACTATTGCTTTACAAACTTCAATATCGGTAACTGAAACGATTGCTAATGATTAACCTCGAGACAGTCCCCGACACCAATATTAATTTAAGCAATTTAAATCCCTGAAAAAGTCATTATTATCAAGATTAACGTACTTAATACTAATTACGTACAAGCTCCAATTTTCCCAAAAACATTAAAAGAGGTTTTAAGTCATTTTGTGGGAAATTTATGCCAACATTTATTCCACCTTATACGCTGGAAGGGCACGTGCTATGGTCACAATCATCATATCATTCTTTATTATACGTGTATGTTCACCAGTGGGTCTTGTGGTTTTATGAAAGTGCCATAGATATTGAGTTAGAGCGACGGTTTCGTTTCCACTTCGGTCTTATCCTCATTTTCTGTTGTGTCGCTGTGTGATATTTACTTCTAGTGTGTTGACGCTATTTAACGCACTGTCATGACTACAGTAAAATTCCACAGATATGTACACGATAACTAATAACGATCCTTTCAAATACCATCTATTTTTATATACGTGTAACCTTAATAGACTAAACACGAAAATAATCATTTACATATGGATCAAAATGAGCCCTTACAAATTGGTTCACGTCATCGACCTTTAGATCAGTATCGTGCCATTACATAGATAACAAGATAGAAGATCGCCCCCATCACGAATTGACCCTTATGGGCATCACGAATTCGTCACATAGTCATTATCTCCTCGTTAATTCACACTTCTAGAGATAGAACAGACAACGTTAACCTATGGCCAATACATGCGACACGTATTCTCAACAAAAAAAGAAAGCTCAAAACTGTGTTTATCGTGTAATGACATACAATAAGTTGTAACATAGTATCAACTATCGACGTCTGAAGAGTGAGAGACATTCCGGCGAGATCAGCGCTGACCTTTTGCGTCGGGTCACGAGGAAGTGCTCGAGCTTCCAGCTTTGTCAGTGTTCCCAGCGGCAGCTAAATCCACTATAGAATCGGAAGGTATAATGACAGACGACCCGTTAAATCTGTAACACCCAGAACAGCGTTATCGATTATTCACCTTGGAAAAAGCAAAATAAAAACGATCTCTCAGACAACAATATGAAGAACAAAAACATTCTTATTTATTTTGATTTATTTCGTTTTTTGTCTTTGTTTCGCTTATTGAACATGTTCTCGTTTCATTGATGATTATATATTTGGACTACTTATTGGGTTACTATTTTTACGTGAAAACTAACTGTAGATTTAATTGGGAAAATACTGATGATTTTCGTGTCAATGTATATACAGCGCTGACAAATGTTATCAAATTATTATCCTAACCTATCATTTGGAATTGTTAGGTTGACCTGGAACGGTGTGCAACTGTTAATATTAGTTTAACGATGTCATACAAATTGAGTGTGAAAATAAAGTAAAAAATGGCAGTTTGTCGATTGAACTTAATTACAGGGACAGTATTTTCCCCATGGTTTGCGATCATTTACGTCGTTAGTAACTGAGTCTGCTACACATTTATTGTATAGTTACTGAGCTTTGGACATGTATCGGGAACCCCAGAACAAATCCAGATGCGTGTCATTTTTACTGCCTAGACACGACAGGACTACGTAGTAATGTGACCCTGGGTGACTTACTGAGATATTATCAGCTCAAGCAATGTACTCTAATGTTTCTCTTGTTGACATCAGACCGGACACATTATACTCCAAATATTTACATTGGCGCTGCAACCGCCTACATGAACATTACCAGCAGAAATTCATTTCATTTGAATATGGAAGCAAAACACTCTCGTGACGTAACACGTGGTTTACTTATGGCGTCATAGATTAACCTTTGACAATGCGAGTCTTGTCGATTGGCTTCGGATAGCATAGATAAATGCCCTTGCGTCAAGCGCTCAAATGACTACGGTAAAGTATTGGCATCAATTTTATTTAAATAGGGATGTCAAAAATGCAATTTCATTTGAAGAACGACGCATATAAAAAACGCAGTAAACAAATAGATAAATTATTTAAGAACAAATACATAAAATTAAACCAAAAAATTAAGTATGTAAATATATGATTTGAACGGCGTTTTTTTAATTTTCGTGCATGTATGAAAATAATAAAAAGAACGCCGTTCAATCCCTATTGATAATAGTCTTGTTCAGTAGTCACAGTATGGGTTATAATGTTTCCACCCTGAGAAATGAGGTTTGCTTCTCTTTATTGACCTTGACGAGTACACAAATACACAGGGGATTGGGTCGGGGGTTGGGGAATATCCCAACTTTTGCCATTTAAACATAACTAGTGATCGTATGCATGTATATATATAATCTTTTTTTTTTACCAACATTTGTTTTTTTTAATAGGAAATCAGTGGATATAGAATATGACAGCACATTAGGTCAGTCTGTTCTATGTTATGTAACAATACAAGCTTATTCAATGCAGGTGTGGATTATTAAAGTACGCAAACATGTTAAATAAACAATCAATAGGTCAAAGGCATAAGAAACACAACAGTTTGGTAAACAGGTTGAACAATTTGATGCGTTATTACGACTCTCCCATCTATAGTCGAATTTGGATTATTATTGAAACAAATAAAAGGTATAATGACTGTGGCAGTGGAACAAGGAAAAAAATAGAAATTAATAATTTGGGTATATAAGGTAAAATATTCAGAGATACATGTATAGGACTTTCAGTACTCAATCGACCTTGATAATAAGATTTGATATATTTCACAACCGTTTGGTTTGTTATTGATGTAACTTTAAAAACATTTTGCACTTTTTATTTTTTGTTTGATGCATTAATGTTTGCTAATGCCTCCTTTTACAGGCCCTTAATTACTCACATTGTCGATGGGCCGAAAATAATACAAGAATCAAAACAAAACCATACAAAACCTTGGATATACTGCCAATCTCTTTCAAAACGACAACATTCTGCCAAACAAATTAAGTCAGTATAACGAGGTTTTGCTCTATATGCATATATATTTAAGTCATATCAAACTTTTTATAAATAAACAGCTCCACTGATAGGTATGTGATAAAAATATTAGAATCGGGTATTTGGCTCATGATCCATTGACGATTTGGTGAATCCTTCCCCTCCAATATTGCCTGGTGTACTCATTTACGTTTTTAAAGGAGGAGGGTCGCTATGGATACTTGACAATATCGTGGTGAAATTTGAAGAAACGCTTGGATGAATATAATAGACAAACAAAATGATAGGTATATAATTTAGTGTAAAATGAATACAATTGTATTTACATTCATTCGATTGATAAATCAATGGCACCTCAAAGGTTTGTTTCAATTACTTATTTTACATAGAATGCATAATTCAAAACAAATGGTTTAAATGATTAGGAAGAAACAGACTTTGTTCGATTCATAGTATTCAAAATAATAAGACAGTTCCTGAAACAGGAAGGCTGATTAAGAAAGGTTAGATGCTTCGATATAAACGCGTGCACCTTGAAGAAGTTGAAATGTGTTTTTTTATTTATTTTATTTTATTTTATAATATATAACTGTTAATTATTAATATATTATGAGGAAATATGTTATTTTCGTTAATGGATCACAGTACACCTGCAAAAGCACAAGTCGGCATCTAAATTATCACTTTTACTAATTTTTCATTGGTTAATTTTAACTTTTAAAAACTGAAACCTAAAAATATCGTTTCATATATAACGTAATGAAATTAGATTAAACATTTTTCGGCAGAGTCCAGATTTAACAGATACATTCAACTATTTTAGTTTGTTTTACCACGGACTTAGATAACAATCAAGAAAACTGCAGTAAGTGTTTATGTGTGTGAAAAACAGCTCATCGCTTGGTTGACTCTGTGTTATAACACTATTTAATTTACATTAAATTGTAGAAATGTAAGCACTCTGTTAATGTCTTTTTTAAATACCTAAACTTACAATGAATACACTCTTATAAGAAATCGTAATGAAAACACATTCCATTCCGCTGTCATACAATCATGATTTGGTCCTTCTACTACTTCAGAAACACTCTACGGACATGTATTGTTGTCCACCGCATTAAAATCAAACGCTGTAATACTCACCGATCAAAAGCAACACTTGAATGACATCCGCCAATACGTTCCCATGTATACCAGTCATGATTTGTACTGCGCTGTAAGTCCAACAGAGAACAGAGAAGTAAGGTTATACGAATGCAACTGTGTCTGGCATTCCAGTATAAGTAGCTGTTCCTGGTTAGTGAAATAAGCTTTGGTAAATGCAAGCCTTAATTCCACAAGATCTGTGAGTTAATAATGAAGTCATTATTCCAGGTTACAGCGTTCGTGCTGCCAAATACGTTCAGACATGTCGAGGAGATTATGCAGGAGCTGTTGGCTGCTCTATCCACCACTAGTGTTGATCGATAACTGATCCCCTTATGTACGTACATGCTTCAATTCCTCACAGTTAATCACATTACTGTAGGAGTCGTTAAGTTTGCAGGCTAATATCTACCTGTGTCGCAGAAACAGCACTCCTGTTGTTGCCGCAGTGTTACACTGTACTACAATACCACAATAGGGAAGTTTGTGACAACATGTTAAGAAAACTTAAAAACAGCTTCTTGCAAGTACAATTGAACAAAAGTCTAACACAGCAACGACACACAGTCACCTTTTTCTCATAGCGTCGAAACACAAAAACAACGTATGTTTTAGCACAGTACATATGTACAACATAGTACAATTTAAACAAGAACAAAATTACCGCAGCAGCAGCATTATTTGACAAAATATACCAGCATCAAACCCCCCCCAAAAATACACTACAGCATTAAAACCCAAATCTATTGTACACGTACAATTTGACAATGTATTGAATCTTTTTATTGCATATGCATATGCACCGTTCTTCAAAAAGCATCCCGCTCATTGCAAATGAAAACAAGCCGTTTGTGATTTGTCTTTTCCAAATTATATTGGTCGATACTGTCAAACAGCACAGCATGACCACTCGATCTACGACAAGAATACAAGACATCAGCTTATGCGTAAAATGAAAATAAGACATTGCGCGACAAATAGTTGCACACACAAAAGTATAATCTAATTAAAATACTTGGATGAACAATGTCATGTTGTCTTATAAACCCTAAATAGACATTAAGCACATTCATTGTATTTTTGATTAGTAGATATCTTCAGTATATGTTTATAGATTCATCATTGATTATATCTTATTTGCCAGTTGCTACACGACAAGATGTACGATAGTAGTATACATATAATGTAGCGAAAAGCTATTCTGAGGTAATATAATTAGAGCTGCAGCTGGGGTCTGATTGCATGGACATTATGTTAATGAGTAGTGTAGAAACAACGGGTGTAGAATTACTATAAGAAATAATTGGAATACTTTTATATCTGAAGTTAATTGGTACATTAGCCATGATCAACTATTGAAGTAGAATACCTCTGATGTTTATGACACCTACGCCCTAATGGGAACATTAGACTTCCATAAAATGTCTAGTTACCGGAGTCCCGTAACGATCGTACGAAAAAGCTTAAAATGTCGTGAAATGTTTTATAGATCTCCCAAACTAGTTTCCGAATAAACCGCAGCGCTAGCGCACAGCTAAGTCACATACACATTGTCACTGTGAACCTTAACATGAAATATACTCTTAACATTTTACAACCTATATTATAAGTACTTATCACAAGTTGATAACTAATGCTTCTTGAATTATCACAATGTAATCTCAATCACAGCCACATAATGATTTAACTATTTGATTTATCAGAGTACGCACAAAAGATCATCCTTGAACAAAAGACATCAACTGTAACATATGCAGGGAAGAATTCTGATTTAAGTCTGAGTCTAATTTATTTTCATTTGTATTTTAACACTGTACTTTGTCTATCCTGTCTCTGACGGTGTAGTAGTTTGAGACGTTGTGTGATGACGTCGTGATATGTTTGTAAGCTATCCCTGTGGGTGACTGATCCTCTAAAAACCCTTCAAAGAGGGTCAATGAACTATACATGTTATGAAGGAGTAGACCTAGCCTCTCAAACATCTTTTTACTCTCCATAATTGTAAACATGTAAGCATATGACAACATAACGAAGGTATTGCATTGTGGTCCTTTCTGTCTCAAATTGAAAAATGGCTTCGAACTGACACATTAAACACTTTGATGCTTTTTGAGACTTTGCTGCCTTTTTAAACATCCAGTTAGTGGTCGTCTATCAAACAACTTAATATTTGTTGGCGCCCTATTACTTTGAACAGCTTATATACGGCGAATGAGACTGGCTTGGCGTAGTACCATTTATTTTATCACATAATGATTATGTAATGAGTACTGACACAGTGAAATTTCCGGTTGTTTCAGTTTTGAAGCGCTGAACAAGGGGCCCAGCAGATTGTCCTCAAATCTGAAAGCGACAATCTATTGAAAACATAAGGGGCATTTCTAATCCATTTTTGTTGTTGTACATTCCTGCTTACGTACAATGTACCTGTTGTTGTTTGATACATGTAACGCTGAGGTATATTGTGTCTATGCAATATTTTGTCTGATGGACGTTCCTGATAGTATGTTCACCGAGCAAACAAAATCAATAGGAAACTTCATACAGATTGAACAGCTGTTAACACCATGCTGAAGCCAATCTAGGCATTTACTGTAAAGTTATATAAGTATATTTGATTCCCGGTTGCTACCCATTTTACGAACAAATCCTTTATAAAACACACTACTTCCACATATTTCGGTGTTCCTGTTTCCTTCTTCTGGTATATATATCATGTAACTGATTGAAGCGAAAAAGTGTGCATACTAACGTCACACAATTAACAGTAATCAAATCATACATTCGTTCTTCGATATTTCAAACTTGGATATCTCGAACTGGAATACCAAGTTGACCTCGAAGTCGATTTTAGTGAAATTACAGATTATTGCTACGGATATTAATTAGAATATCTCAAACAGCTATATGTTCCCCTTAGGTCCAATGCCTACAGTATTTAATTTGATTGTAAACAAATCAGATATAGCATATCAACAACTGGTAAAACAATCTTTGACATTATGTAAAACCACCATTTTTCATAAAAGATCATTAACTGTGTTCAACTGTCTTTGGCGTAAACAGTCATACATAACACATAAGAAGACATACAAGTAAGCTCGATAAAAGCTTTGTGTTGAAGCTACATGTACCAACAATATCGTTAATAACAAAGAACGGAACACTCCTATTTGTATTGTTAAATTGTTGACTATTCTCCGTGTAAACGATTCTCTTACAAAATATGTTAAATGAATCTAGATATGAATGAGTACAGTTTAGTTATGCACTTTATCAATTGACAGACTAATGATATATTACTTTATTTTTGTGAATATTAAATTTTTTCGCTTTAATTCAGGAGATCAATTAACTAATCAAAATGTTCCACAAATGTATATTTTCCACGTATGTTTACTATTAATATTTTTTTTTCTCAATCTTGTGATAAGCTATAAATAAGAATATGCTTTATTGGTCCCCCGCCGGTTCCCTCACTGTGACACATATGGTTCGACCTTTGACCTAAACCTTTGAAAAAGAATTGCCCGGGACAAGCTTCTTAACTATTTCAACCGGAGTAACCAAATTTGGTATGCATCAAGTACATCTTGTAATGGCGGATTACAGAGTAGCAAACGTAGGTCACTGTGACCTTAAGTTTGACCTCTGATATCAGTTTATGAAAAAATGTTAACTGTAGGGGACTTAAAATTGCGTTGCAATACTTTGACTTGTTGTAATATGCACGTTTTCAAACGGAACACTGTCGATAAAATGCACTTTTTTTGTATAATCTATAACAGATACAATGTAAGATTTCACTTATGTGATATACAAAATCGATAGATACATTGTTTTGGACAGACATTGAAAGCGACTGTTTGGATTGTTTTCAGGAAACATTTGTCCTGAAATGAGACCGGTGGGTAGCTTAATTGAAAACTGCAACAGGTTTCTTTGGAAATTTTGAATTGAAATTTCTCTTTAGTACAAATTGTTTAGTATACATATCGGTGATACATACAAATTATCATGATGGATTTTTAAAAAAAAACAAAAAGAAAACGACATGGATAATCATGTTAGGACAAATTCGTCATATTATATGAAAACATAAAGTCAGCTGGTCATAGCATCACCGAGTAAGTTGGCCCTGAATGAGCCTTTGTGATATAGCAATAATATAGAGATTATGTGAAGTGCTTAACCTCCCTAGTCTATCAACGCTATCAGTACTGTTTGGAGAGGACTCAAACATGCTTTCATCGTTATTATCATCAGTTACTAAACACATCTAACGTATGAATGTTTGTGATAGCGACGTAGAGTAAAGAAAAGTGAATAAAATATACAAAGAGTACAAACACAGTCTTGATAAGACGTTAATGGATTTTTCCCATTTGTATGAGTCCATATTGAAGGTATACAGGAGTACGGTTGACTGTCAAATTTTCAGGATACAGCTATTAACTTTTATGTGAAATAGAAAAAACACACACATTTTAATGACAGTAGTTTGAATAAAGCGCTAAATATTCTAGCAAAGGCAGCTGTTGTCCCACAGGACACATCACTATCGGTGACAAACTATCAAAAACACAGATAAAAAAATATATCTTCATCATCATAATTATCCCGTACTAATTTCAAATAACTTCCAGAAACCATAACCTATCTTTCATCAATTAGTCGATTTTATCAGTAGATAACATCTCATGAGTTCAAATCAAAAAGGCGTTCTGAATACAAGTTATATATCACACACCATTCTACTGAAGAAATCTTTTGTGTGAGATTGATAAAGATAAGACTCCATTTTATCATATTTCATCTGTCCTATTACAAAGTAAGATATCATCAACTTAACAAGTGTGTTTTTTAAGATATGCAGAGTACGTGACTACGAATAAACATGGTCTCGAATCAGATATGTAACCTGAGTGTGTTTGAATATCGTACATGAATGACCTAGAAAGATGTAATGATGTACATATGTGTACTTGGTACGTGAATTGTTGTCGGTACGTGTGGATATACCTGAAGGACTACGCTGATATAATTTGATGTAGCAAGATTTAGTTCACCGACAAGTCTCCATTATGGATGCGCATCAGCTAAAACAATTGGCCTGTATAACTATTGACGCAGCGGCCGGTGATCTCAACGAGCTTAGTCAACAAATATGGAGTCATCCTGAAACTGCAGATCAAGAATATTTTGCTCATGATGTGTTGACCAGATTTTTGAAGGATCATGGCTTTGAACGAGTGGACAAAAAGTACCAGCTTGAAACAGCATTTAGAGCCACGTATGGCGATTCAGATTCTGAGAAACCACATGTGGGACTTCTATGTGAATATGATGCACTTCCGGATATAGGACACGCATGTGGTCATAACTTGATTGCCGAAGTTGGCATAGCAGCGGGTCTGGCATTAAAGGCAGTACTCTCACAAAACCCAAGTCTTGGAAAAGTACGTATGCTTAACTACCAGTTAACTCCTGGGTGATTCGCTTCACTTGCCCGTGTAAAACATTATATACACTGTATAACATGACGTTGTGTGATGAACTGTTTTATGTATGATTGTGACTTCTGGTCATATCATAATTTATGACATTTCAACATATTTAATTTTAAATGTATTACTTGAGTACATGAATAGTGTTTGTCACATGACAAAATTAATAAATTTCAAATAAGCATATGACACATAGACATTTCTTTGGTTTAACAATATAAACTCGTGTAAAAGATATGTTCTAAAACATATCATTTATGGTATATAAAACGTCAAATCAGCTGACTATGCAACATACAATGTATATTTTAGTAAAATTTCGTTGTTTACTGTTTGCGTATAAACTTCAAGTGTTAGTGCAAATGCTGACAGTAATGAATAATAATTATATACTGAAGAGACTATAGACAGGAGGCCTTTATAAAAGGCGAGCCATTACATGGTCAAATCAACCTGTATAGAATTAACTTGTTATTTGTAACAAAACAAAGCACATGTCAAATGAAACGAAACAAGGCAAAGTATTGCAAGGCAATCCATAGTTCCCACCGGTGATGATTTTTATATTTAACGAACAGTACATTTATGTCAGGTAGCATATGTAACAGTGGGGTCATAGATACATGGCCCGGACAAACATTTTCAAAAGTAAAGGTCAAGTCATAGGTCACAGTGACCTTATTCTTACACTCTGCAATCACAAGATGTCCTTGTATACCAAATATGGGTACTCCGGGGAAAAAAAGTAGGAATATATGCCTCGGAAAAACTTTTTTTCAAAAGTTTAGATCAAAGGTCAATTCAAAGGTCAATTCATAGGTCAATTCATAGGTCAAAGTGACCTTATTCTTGCACTCTATCCTCCGCCATCCCAAGATGTCCTTGTACAGCAAATCTAGTTTATCCATGTGATATAGACAGAAAATAAATGCCCTGGACAAACATTTTCAGTCAAGTAACAGTCTAAGGTCAAGTAATAGTTCACAGTAATCTGATTCTTGTACTCTGTGATCCGCCATCCCCAGATGTCCTTGTACACTAAATCTTGTTACTCCTGGTGAAATAGTATAGAAAATAGGCCCCGGACAAACTTCTCGGACGGAGGGAACGTACGGAGTGCAAACATATTGCCCCCCCCCCCCCCCCGACACACCGCTAGGAGAGTTATAAAGGGACGAGACCTTTGGAAAGAAAGACCTTTTAAATTCCTATCGGTCTAAAAGCATTGCATTTGACAATTAACAAACAAAATGCTGGTCATATCCTACAAAGTATAGAAACGAGATTTTTATGTAAGGATTTAAAAAGGGGGAAAACACTTGTAAAATTCAACACAATATGCTTACTTGCAAAGGTAATACTACTCAAAACATCCTCATAGAAGTCAATTATCATATCCAGATGACCATTCTTGGAACTCCGGCTGAGGAGGAGAATGGTGGCAAGGTGAGGCTGCTGAAAGCTGGAGCATTTGAAGGCATTGATTTCGCAATGATGGCTCATCCGTCCAAGTACGAGCTGCTCAAGCCAAACTACGTCGCGCGCAAAGAGTATGTCATAGGTGATAGGTTTCATTTTTATATTTATCGATAAACGTTTACATATTATATACAGTGAACAAATTTGTCGAATAAGGAAAGTGTCATTTGAAATAATATGTTCTTTCTTTCACACTCTAAACATATTTACTATTAAAACGTAAGATAAGTAATAATACAAAATTATCAGTTCATTTTGTATTTTGATAAGGTTTTAGTTTCATACAGTTATTAATTGAATAAGCTTAGTGATAATACAAGGCATCACAGCTGTTCAACAAGTTACGTTGAGAAAACCTTTTTGAATTGAGGGATATGTCAAATATAGATAATATATACCTTAAAAGAAAATCAATTAGATGAGGTAGTATCATTGCCATGTTGCAGGGACCCTGTGTATACAGCTCTTGAAATATAATTATATATAGCAATCAAGTTCGTGAAATTGTTTAATTTCTTTTTTTGAATCCTAATATCGATTTACACTCGTACATGTATTGCAGATTTACGAGTAGGAAATGCTCTCAGGTTTTTCACATGTTCAATTACGAAATATCATCCATATTTAAAAGTGTTGTCTACGCAGACTTAACGTCACGATTCGTTTGGCTACTTGCATGAATGTTTCCATGGTGATCCTATGATTATATTTGTCTCTCCTGATTTATTTCCGGTTTTATTTTATGTATGGCCGCTATGGAGATTGTTCCCCGTTTTACTTTCGAATGTAATCCTTTCTCTGTTTATGTCTTTTCTCTGGTTTGATGTCTCCTCGGTCTCTCGTTGTTTGGTTAGAGTTTTCTTCAGTATGGACCAGCTACATGTATAAGACCTGCACATCATCAGCAAACACTAACAGTGTAAGACATTACCTCACGTGTTTCAGGATCAACTTTAAGTACACAGGGAGGGAGTCACACGCAGCGGAATGGCCATGGGAAGGAATTAATGCTCTAGACGCCGCAGTGCTTTGCTACCAGAGTATATCCTGTCTCCGACAGCAGATGGTGCCAGGCTGGATGGTTCATGGTATATTATTCGTTTCCTTACTCCACATCGTCAAGTTGTTCCATTCTTTACGTTACATTTGTACATTTTTGTTTTGTGTATAGAGATAATATTAGTTCTCTGGGTTAGTAGGGGTCTACGAGCTCATAGACCCCGAGCTAAAGACGAGGGGTCTAGAAAGATCAAAGGGGTCTATAAGCCAGTAGACCCATCCTTACCCAGAGATAACAAATGTGTCACCCTGATAATCTTTTAT
The DNA here is from genome assembly GCF_002113885.1 of Mizuhopecten yessoensis. NCBI lineage: Eukaryota > Metazoa > Mollusca > Bivalvia > Pectinida > Pectinidae > Mizuhopecten > Mizuhopecten yessoensis. Next base: position 1,138,324 of record NW_018408310.1, read on the forward strand.
TACCTTTTTTTCTCCATTAAAATTATAAGTCACTTAGTGAGTTTGAGTTGTACTTGACTGCTACCCAAATAGCCCTACCAAACATCTTTTCAGCAATATTTCGGACAATACACAGCCATCTTTGCAATAGGCACTCTAGCGGTTCCCTCATTGCCTGTTTCGTTGAATTTGCTATCGTTTTAAATTGCGTGTAGGCTATTTGATCATGTGAATGATTTGTAAACCTCGAACGCTTGTGTGACTCGGACGCCATCTTTGTTGTTATGAAGATATTCTAGTTTGAGTTATCAACCCTCGCACGGGATTTACAGACCCCGGCAGAGCGGGGTCTATAGAATTATAGACCCTGGCAAGATATCCAATCAGAAAGAGTGTTACAAATTAGAAGGGTGACAAACACCAATATAGCCATGTTTCCACTTTATAAATTATCAACGTCATTTTCAAGGAATGTGTTGCCGTTAAATATAGAGTTTGGTGTCTTAGTCTTGTTTGTAATTTCTGGTGTTTTGACGATATGATCTGTTCCTTTTTACTTCCCTTCCTGCAATAGACTTAAATGATAGATAAGAATTTATTAGATAAAATCATATCCTCTGTTTCTCCCATAATATGAGTACATGTACTACAACCAAATCTCCCGTTGTTTGCTACGATTTGATTGCAACTATAAGTGTGAAGTGGTTGCCACAAGGGTTTACAATAACAACATTTTTTCTCCCAACGCTTCAGTAGCATTTTGAACAGAATATCTGCGGCTACGGATGAAATAAATAGAAAATACCATTCTGATTGGCCGACATAAAAATGATACTTGATCTTCATCACATGTGGATCTTTATCTTTTCGTTCACATATATTTTTACTATTGCGAAAATGTAAGTTTTTATCACATTGATAAGTTCTGATATTTCGCTGGTGACAATGTATTAAAGTGTGGTACTGTAATTTCGGTATGTGATAGTTTAAATGTATCGGACAGTAAGAATGCAAAAGTATGTAACAGCTTTAACATGAGCATTTAGTTGTCATTCTCATGAAATGCGAAGGGTGATATAAATATACATTCGCAACCTATTTCGTAAAATAACAAAACAAAAGCATAAATAAAACATATTGAGGTCGAAATCGTGAAAATGGTTCAGTTACGAATTTACTATATCAGTAATGAGTTCAGTAGCAATGTATTCGTGACAAACTGTTTCATTCTTCTAGTCTTTACTTTATATACTTTTAAGACTGATTCTTTTGAGGATCAGGACCAGTAATACAAGCCTCGCCAACATCTTTAAGTTCACATCTCGGATAAAGCGATGATATGCTGTGTTAAACTAGATATTCTATTAACAATTTCTGTCTTATATAAAAATCGATTATTCTTTATCCTGAGCCACTTACCTCGACATTTGTTTACAACATCACAAGCCTATGACTGCGTAGCTGTGAGAAAACCGTGACAACTTCGATTAATCAAACGTTACCACTTTCTTCACTATAGCACCCAAGTGGCTTTGACCTTCGCTGATTACGATTCGCTGATAGCTCGGTATTCAAGAGTTTGCTTTAAATATCTTGATTTCCAAGATAGATTTCGACTTCTGGCGGTAAAAAGTAGTAACACAAGGTTTTGAGATAAGAAGGTTGATGGAGAATATGAGAAGGTTTATGGTCGCCTTTATGATTATTTATACATTTCGATGTGTGATAATGAAGGAGGACGTGGTCTTACACTGTTACCTTGGATTTGACCAAGATTAACATCGCGGGTTTTGTCAATAAAGCTGACGACGCTGACCCGTCCGGAATTTCTGAACTAGCGGTCGCCATGTTAATTTCCATTGGTAATATTCTGCTGTAGTTAGAATAACGAATTTATTGATACTTCAGCATTCCTTGTTTTGACCATGAATGTAGCAAATGTTGAATATGTTGCCGATAACATCTGATTGCATGTTTTAATATCAGGAGCTTGCGTGTTCAAGACTGTAGCATTAAGGATAGACAAGTTGTTTTGTAGTGGTCTGATGCCTGAATAAAAAAAATTGCTTTGCAAAAGTGTGTGCTTCGAGGTCAACTTTCATAAAAGGGATTGGGATTGGTACGGTTGCTTACTTATATCANTGTGCAAATTAAAACGCCCCGAGAGCTAAAAGTATACAGGAGTGCATAACATTTGACTTACGTGACGTGCCTTTGGGAACTAGAAGTATTCTCAGTCATCATTTTTGCAAATGACCACCGCTAAAACGAATAACTAACATTGTTTCATTCATATGTGGGGAATATATGCTGGCATATCTCAACTCTTTCCCTGAACTGCCCCTCTTTATAAACACAGGTACAATTTTCTATAAACATTGAATGCCATTGTAGGTTGACATGAACTTGTGCCATTAATCTATATCTTGCCGACTCTCACCAGCAAAATGGATTTTGTGCGATTTATGCCTGAGCGTTCAAATAGCAATTAAGAATCTGCGCAGGAAACACCTCCCGCGGCAAATTAATGTCTTTGCCAAGTTTAATTTCCCAACAAGGAATTGTAATTGTAAGCCCTGACATTTGTTTATGATAAGATTACCTATGGTTCTATCAGGGGCATTTCTATTGCTACGGGAAGTTGATGGGTAGTCATGCTGAGTCAATGTCTTCGCGAGAAAACACAAATTGGGTCAACTAATCTTGTCCATTACTTATTGCCATGAAGGTAGACAGAGTAAAGTGTTTAACACTTACAAACGCTTTCTTGGAATTTGAAAAAACACCGATAATGTAAGCAAGTGCGACAGAATCAGCAAGCTTAAGTTACTGACAGTTTTGCTTGTTCAGAGACGTTACATCATCCGTAGCCAAGTAGATTGACTTTTTCTTCAAAATTATGGATAAATTGAACACCCACATCAGGTTTAGGTATACCTACAATAGGGCTAGAAATGAGAGGAGGCTTGTCCTTTACGTATGTTCTCAATACGTTCTCAATATCTATGCATTATTTGTGTTGCCGAAGTGCTGAGATATTGACTTGTGTATAAACTGTTCTATACCAAGCAATTGGGTCTATGGTGTCAAATTTATTTTAAGCCTGAACAGGTTTTGTCTCCTGTTAGCTCATGTTCCAGCAGAAGAGACTCTATCACTTTTTGGGGGGTTTGTGCACAAAGAGGACCAAAAGCTGGATGTTCAATACACTATATGATGAGGTCAACTGTGTTATGCAAACAAAAATAAATGTCAATTTGTCATCGGGGCAAAGCAATACGGAATGAAAATGATGTTGTGATAGACCTTGTGGCCAATAAATTGGACAGTCATTTTGATGTTGTGAGTTTATGATTTATTGATGGCAACATCGGGAAGGTTTTCTCTCCGTCCACAGAACCATTTATACTGTATATAAGCCAAGTTTGACAACGACGATACATGTTCTATTTCTGTATTGTTCTATCCATACATTAGGCGTTATTTCAAACGGAGGACAACGCCCAAATATCATCCCCGGAAACTCTCAAGTAGACTACTACATACGCTGTCCTACCTCGACTGAACTGAAGGTATTCGAGGAAAAGGTGTTGAAGTGTGCCGAGGGGGCTGCCAGTGCTACCAGCTGTAAGGTACAAATTGATGAAGTACCGGATGTGTTAATAGATTTAAGGTTACATTTTTAAGAAGTCGCTATTGCTGCTGGATGCAATGTACCAACTGATGAAGTGCAGTCTTAGCTGTTAAAATTTGAAGATTCTAATTCATAAAAAACCGTCAGTGATACCCGCTGCAAGGTACACATTGATAAAGTACCCCTAGTGACTCTAGCTTAAAGTTATCAGTTCATAACAGGTCGGAGATATTACCGAATGGAACGTACAAACTGATAAAGTGTAGCCAGTGTTACAAGCGTGAGGTTATAAGTCATCAGTAGTGTAACTGACTGTAAGGTATAGGTTGATAAGTGGTCGCCAGAGCTACCGACTGCATGGCAAGAGTTGAGAAGGGACTCAAGTACTACCGGCTGTAATGTGTAACTTGCTTAGTACTTAATCGATGTCACATCAACGAAACACGGAAATGTTAAATATAGTTAAATGATGTTAATTGAGAACAAAAATAGATAAACAAAAAAAGCAAAAGGAAAAAAGAATACCTCTAAACGTATGTCGTTTGTTTACGAGATGTAAATTAGGTTCGGCAAAGCTATTTAATGTATTATTCTCAAATCTACATGTGACAAGGGTGCTATACGACGACGTATCTTACAGTTCTCCAGTGAGAGTAGTAATGCAATACGGCATATTTTTGTCTTGTCTTAATTTGATCACGTCAATCGGTTTTAAACCGAAAGGATTCTTCTCTTTTCTAAAGTTACTACTTATTTTATGTGTCATATACAGCTGGAAGTCATCCAAGGTGAGGAGTACACGTCTCTGATGACCAACGAGACAATGATCGACCTGTACGAGAAAAACGGAACCTCTCTCGGTATAGAATTTGAAAGGAGAGAGAAGATAACAAAGAAGTTGGGAGGCTCGTCAGATATGTCAGATGTATCCCATGCAGTTCCCTCGATCCATCCAGAATTCCGTATAGGAACAGACTTTAACAGTCATACCCAGGAATTCGCACCTGCATCAGGTAACAGGTCTTATCAATGGATGTCTGTCCCACTGCTCTGTGGTTTTCCGAGTTCACAGTTACCTCCCCTTCATTTCATTTTGGATATAACTGTAAAATAGCTGGGCCAAGACACTTCCGTTGACCAGGCAGCTCTGTCTATAAGAGCGATAGTGTAAATCTCTGAAGTCCAGAGATCATATTCATTAAACTGTTCTAACGCTCAAGCATGGATTTGTGCTCAAACCAATTTTCTTGTAACTCACTTATAATTAAATCAAGTCAAACGATCAAAACGTCAAATCTAAACATAGAAAACAGTATTTTGCTTTACATTCTGTAAGTCTATTTATATTTTTTCCCTCAAATTGTTGACAAAATAACATTTTATTTATAAAATATAAACGGAACCGAAAAATTAGGCTGGAGCACAAAATCCATCCTTGAGCTTGAAAACGGTTTCGTGAATACGGGCCCATGGTTCGAATCCGGGTCTAGTCCCACTTAAATTTAACGATCAAAACACTATAATTTTCATGTTTACTTTATCTCTTTATCGCGAAAGGTATAGACTTACTTTCAGAGATTATTTATTAAAGCTATAGTCAAGCTCAAAAAATCAGTTTCCAAACATTTTTGCAGTGGTACAGGGTTCCTTACAACAGCAATATTTTTGATGCAATAATGATCTGAGTTAGTGGACGATATGTGTATATAATTTAACAATGTAAGGTAATTATCGCAAACTTTCTTATCAAATGGGGTTTTCATTGTTTAACATTACCTCTTAAAAATGGAGAGAAGGCTTTGTTTTTCAAATCCCACCACTTATAGCAACACAATGAAAGACATCTGTTATTATATATTTGTCTACACAAAATATGATACGTTCAATCTGCTGGGAAGAGAATGTATCTAGAACAGGTTATTCTACACGCTGTCGGTATGTCAACACAGTTTCTGCTTAGGCGTTGTGCATGATAAACAGCAACACACGTTTAGTATAAACAATCCTATGGTCCATCCTTCCTCGCAGCTTGGCAAGGAAACGTATAATGAATATAATATCTATGAGTTTTTCATGCAGTTTCTTAGTTTGTCTGAAGTCATTCTCGAGTTCATTATAATTGTTTTTATTATGCAAATATTCTTTATAATAAAACTGATTTGTCAATCGATTATAATGTTTCAGGGAGTGCCGAGGCACAAACGAACACGCTGAAAGTGGCTAAATCTCTGGCTATGACTGCGATAGACATCATGCTTGACCACAGCCTCATGTCAAAAATCCGCAAGGACTTCGAGGATGCCCGAGAACGCGAGAAAAACGCGGACAAAATATAACACATGGATCTCGTTATTTATCGCTTTATTGAGTTTCACACTGTCGGGGTTTTTCAAAGAATCTTGTTAACATTTATGGTAAAGTGTTCGGAAAAAGTTGATAGTGTCACTAAAATTAGTAAAATATATCCTTTTTTAATCTTCAGAGTTAAAAGTTGAACAGACACAATAGAATAAAAGCAGGAGTAAAGTTTTGAGACTGAAAATTCACTCGTCGTTGTATATCTTTCCTGCTTTCTTTCTTTACAACTAAAGGAATGCTTTGATAATGTTTCAAGGGTTTCTATAGTTGTCATACTCTACACCGGGAAACATTATCGTCGTCAAACTTTAGCCCTTTCCAAATCGCAGTTCACATTCGATTACATCTTATGGTATGATGTGACCATTCGGCGAAATTAAAAAAATACACTCATTACGGAGTTCAATATGAAAAGTATGAAAAGGATATATGGGGCGACAAACTTTCAGTATACAGTAACTGTATTTATCCTGGCTGCATTCTTAAGAGGCCAAGAGGGCCTGTATCGCTCACCTGGATATGTTTAAAGTACATGAAGTGAGGTAATGATAAAGCACTCCATGGTAGGTACTGTATGTACATATGAAATATCAGAAAGATCCATCCAGTATTTTTGGAGATATAGCCAATGTCAAAATCCAAGATGGTGGCCTAGTAACGAAAACACCCTAATAGTAACAGGCACTAATCCAAAAATCCCTATGGTAGAAGAGGGATTTTAAATGTTTAACCTTTTTTTCCCATATTGAGCCCCTCTCCTCTGCTCCTAGGGGGGCAACATCCATCGTTTATACAAAATTGGCCAAAGGATGCCCCAGACCAAGTTAAGTTAAAATCCACTAAGTCGTTCAGGACTAGTATCGTTTTAAAGGACGGACGGACGGACGACGGACGCTGCACCATGGCAAAAGCTCACTTGCCTTTCGGGCAGGCGAGTTAAAAACAACCAGACACACACAGAAAAAAGACATTTGTAGACTTGTATTTGATGCCAGTGTTACTGTTAATTTGGCTGACGTTAAATTTGTTAAAGTCACTATCGGTCTCAGAGGACACCGATTCAGTACATTGTACATTGTCTAATTGACATGTTCGAGCGTTCCACACAGGGTTGTACAGACAGGTATGTTTTAATAGGTGGCTTCTGATTAACTGTGCACTTAAACCAAGTTTGCATCAGGCGCTGCGTATGGTGTGTAAGTGATCACTTCAGCTTCCAGGTGGAGAACTACCGAAGATGGGCTTAAAGCAAGGGATTGCGTTTAATTGGTATTGATCTTAGAAACTGCTTTGTTCCTTTTTAACGGAAGAAAATCCATACTGATTGTACAAAGACATTCCTCGAACCAATTAGGAGAGTGGTGTGATTGTTTATTATAATCCTTAATACGTGCAATATCTTTTTTTATCTTTACTATAAGGAGAGGTAATCTACATTTGGAACATTATTATGAGTTATATTTGTTCCTCACTGCCATTATGTTGAATGTTTTTTTTTTTTTTATTATTGGAATATATCATTATTTGGAATGATATTCATTTTACTGTATTATCTACCCAAGTTCGTATGAACGTTTAGTTTTCTGGACTCCTCATTTTGAGTGGAGGTATTCGTTAACAGCTGTTTTACTTTGGACTCCTTCTTTTGAGCCGATGTATTGCTTTTGCTTTTACACAGTCTTGTTCGTTAACAGCTAAGGTTTACTTCGGATGTCTCCTGTTTTCAGTTGATGATGTCGTATTTCTCCCACCCTTCACAGGTGTGTCTCCCGTTTTAGCCGGGACAGATCAGCTTGTCACACCCTAGGGGGAGATAGCCTCGTGCCATTTAGCACGTGTTCAATTGTGACGTCATTAAAATGAGTCATCGGTAATTGTGACGTCATGAAAAGTGAATGACGATATGCATACCCCAAATGTGTTTTTGTTTACCAATATGGCAGACTACTGTCGGTGAAGCTGTGACTTAAATAATAGGATGAGAGAAAATAATTATCCCCTACCTTGAGGGTGTTACAGAGAAATCTCTAACCCTCGGGTGATTTCTTGGTTGTCTAACCCTCGGGTTGGAGATTTCTCTCAAGGTAGGGGAAGATTCCATTAATCTTACATTGTTTTCGTGTGATGACGCTGTCAGGTATGTATGTACTTTTGTTCTGACGCTGTTGTTTAGGTTTTCCTTTAGTTTGACGACTCGGGGGTCCTGAAATTTACAATTTAAGTAAAGCCCCTGATGATCTTTCTTTCCATGCAGAGAAAATGAATGTAGTACCTCTAAGCTAAGTCTGGAGGAGAAAAATTTGGAAATATTGGTTAATTTTCCCTTTGGGGACCCGCCCTGGCCCCTAGGGTTGGGGTAGGAATTTCAATTTTACAATTTGAAACCATCTTCCTCCAAGGATAATTCTCACCAAGTAAAAATAATTTCCTACTGAAAGTTGTCAAAATATACACAAAAGTGTTATTTCCCTATATAAACTATAGTAAACTTTACCCCCTCCCCAAGAGAGAACGGATAGCTCGGGGGTCCTGAAATTTACAATTTAAGTAAAGCCCCTGATAATCTTTCTTTCTATGCAGAGAAAATGAGTGTAGTACCTGTGTGTCTGAAGAAGAAGATTTTTAAAATATTGGTTAATTTTCCCTTTGGGGCCCCGCCCTGGCCCCAGAGGTTGGGGTAGTAATCCCAATTTTACAATTTTGTAGCCTCATCTACCAAGGATGATTCTGACTAAGTTTGAAAAAAAGCCATCCACTGGTTCTTGAGAAGAAGTTGAAAATGTAAAAAGTTTACGCACGACGGACGACGACGGACGGACAGCGATTAGAATAGGTCACTTGAGCAAAGCTCAGGTGACCTAAAAAAAGGACACAAACTGAAAAGGTTTACATTTGCATACATTTAATGTGTGGATTTCTGATCCAGCAGTTATCACAATAATCAGAAAATCACCATTCATTCATATGTGGTACAAATCAAGTCAGCATCATCCGTTTTCAGTAAAACTCGATGAATATTTAGAAATCAAGAATACTTTCCTTCCCAATCAGTAAGTCTCTGTCGGTAATCAGTTACAACATTGTGTAAGTACATTGTAAAGGTCCATCTTGAATAAGCATTGACTTATACAAAGCTACATTGAATGGTATGCATGCCGTATCTTGATATCTGAATGATTATTCGGGAATTCCAAATATTGATTTATTTCGCTACCAGTTTAACTGATTTGCAATTTTTCCAATTATGCATGTAATTATACAAGAATACCTGTACTGGAAACGTTAACATTTATGTATAGGTTAATGGCATTAAGTTTGACTGCATGCACATATAAGAACAAGCGAAACAGTTTTATCTTCAATGTATCAATCGCATAAAGTATTATAGTAAAACAAATTCTAACATAAACAGGAAATACCTAAAAACTGACAGCAAAATTAAACCTACTGTGTGACAAGCGACGGAGAATTTGGTCAAGCATCATGGAAGTAATGAGCTTTGAAATGTTTTTGACTTGTTTTTCTTTATTTTTTATTTTTTTTATTGCGTTTCATTCTCCATACATCAAATGCTAAACGTTTGTAAATATTCCAAAAACAGGTGTGTGGTAAAAGGGGAAAGGGTACGGAACGGATTTATACAAAGAGCTTCAACGCTAATATGTTCATATATTGATCCAAACTAAATGCTATTAGTTTCTACATCACACAGTACACAGGATCAAAGTTACTGGACACGCTTCGTTTACAACTAACACATTAAGATGCCGTCTTGATTGACCTTTTTATCCACGATATATTTTGATAACCTTAATTAGCTACATGTACAAGCTGTTGGTTAAAGCTTCAACACTAATATGTTCATATATTAATCCAAACTAAATTCTAAAAGTTTCTACATCACACAGTTCACAGGATCAAAGTTACTCGACACGCTTCGTTTACAACTCACAAATTCAGATGCCGTCTTGATTGACCTTTTTATCCACGATATATTTTGATAGCCTTAATTAGCTACCTGTACAAGTTGTTGGCTGAAGCTTTCAAAATTATATCAATTTATTTCAAATATACAAGTTTATGCATAAATGATTTTGAAATCGTTACAGAAATTAATTTCAAAGGCATTTCAAGGTCATACGTGGCTGTAAATGCAAATGTCATGAACTGTTACAGACATAACAATACTAATTAACATTAAGTAGTTATATGGTTCTCTCTTTAATCTTCTTAATCACCATATACAGTTTTATGCAGTTAATACATACATATATATATTTTGCATATTGTCTCAAGTAATATTGTGACATAAAATTAAGACAAGACGTCATGATAACCTAGCGTCACTGAAGACACAAGCCTGACGATAAGGTGGTGGTATTAGTGTCTTTATAATCAGAGGTTCTTTTTTTGCAAATATTCGAGAAATTGTTTCTGTAGTTTTAATTTCTACAGATGTTTTCATTTTAAAAAATATGTTTTTCTTTATATTCTATAATTTCTAGAGACTCAACTCAACATTCATGTACTTTAAAACAGTAAATGTTCTTCCCCTTTCATTTATTTTCTTTAGATTATAAAAAACATATCCAGTCGATTTTTTACTGCTTTCATGTCGTTCAACTAAATTGAAAAGTTAGAGAAAACAAATCAAGAACCCTTTAGCTTATTTGACTGTAATACTTTTCTGATATTTCTACATCAGCTACGTACTAACATGTCTTGGTGTTACACCGAAACAAAACAACGAAAAGAAAACAGAGAAACCCTGTTGTAGTAATTTCGTCTTTGCGTATTGCAGAGTTATCTTCTCTTGGGAGCCGGTATTGATTGTTACGTCACTTGTTTGTGAGAGTAACGTCAGCAATTTTTGAGAAAATGACGTAATTTTCTCACACAAACCAATGACGTAACAATCAATACCTGCTCCCAAGAGAAGATAACTCTGCAATACGCAAAGACGGAATACATGTACGTGTCTAGGTACAAGTAAAACGTATCCCAATACTAGTACATTACTAGTCGAACACAGTACTATATAGGTACATAACGAACAAACCAAAATAACATTAACACACATAACCAATTCCATTATCTGAGAGACATTTTCACTGACCATGACGTTTTACAGCTTAAATCATAACTGGAATCGAGTCATAGCTGCCTGCTTAAAAGGTAATGTATTAGCCTTGAATCTGAACCAGCCCCTCCTTACAGCTGTGTCATTTCATATGTCATCAGGTCAGATGTACTTTTTACTGTATTTATTTAAAAGTGTATTTTATTGAGATTTAAGACTAATGAAAATCTAATGGATTTCAATGTTTGATCACTCGGGGTTGATTTCCATGTGGTACGTGTCCAAGACAGTGAATATCAATGAATTTGCGACGAAAAGCAAATAGTGCTTGGTGAGATAAATTGCACTGAATATCACCGCGATTTCACTGAAACCTGAAATAATTCCTTTTTTTCTTTCTTCTCTTTCAGTATGACATATACATTAAATTTGTTTCACACATATTTTACAAGCTCATTTACCTCACGATCAGGATTCCTTTTTTATGGAGTATATGCAATCGATAGAGGTAATATAAGCTTAGTTTAATGCTTTGATTCTATTTAATGAATACTAAAGCCTGACCAGGAAATGGTCAGGACAGTATTATGAAACTTGACCACAATATCTCCCTGTCTCTATACATGTCAGGAAATGGTCGGGACAGTGTTATGAAACTTGACCACAACCTCTCCCTGTCTCTATACATGTCAGAAAAAGGTCGGAACAGTACAATCAAACTTTACCAAAATATCTCCATGTCTCTATACTTGTCTCTCACACTATCTCTTCAGTGATTACATGTATATATCACATCAACTCTACATGGACGTACCTTTGCATTCATACAAACATGATCATAACATATCAACAACACACATTAATTCCCAACCATGAAATCGATATTCATTTTAAAACAAACAATATACAGATAAATTCAAAAACTTTCATCTTTGACTTTAACAAAAACATGATTCTCAAAACTCTTCATAATAACTGTCAATACATTAGTTATACCTTTAAATTCACAACAAAGAGGATATCTATATCAATATCTATATTACCTATAAAGCTTTGATTTGTTTTAGTTTCAAGGTAGCAGAAACAGTTTTAAAACATAACTTATAAAAAAGGGAAGAACATTGAGAGAAGGGTTTACTTCTAACCTTCAAAGCTGTTTACCAATAGCTGTGTCCCACTATATTGGCTTCAATTTTCAAAACGTTTAGATTCGACCCTTCAATCTTTAGTGACACAAAAAATGCATTATGCTCTTGAAAGTAGTGCTGAAACAAATCAATATGTGTTTGTGAAAAAAACCCACAACCCATAGCCTTTTATCCTTTTTGTTGTACAAATAGAAATAAAATTACTCACAGGAAATTTAATGAAAATTTGGGGTTCTTTCTTTCAAATCTTAAAAATGTGAAAACTGATTACATTTAAAATAAATATATTCATACGAAGGTCTTATTAAGGACATATTAAAACAAAAATCATGATAAAATTATTTTTTTAACAACCTGTTTTAGAAACACATGTGTGGACATTGGAAGTGTACAGACACCGTTCAATAATGTCACAGATTTTTACAATACTTAATTACAATTACAGGTTCAGCTAAATGTGTACATAGGGAGAGAGGGTGAAGAGGTATTTAACTTTTCAAACTTCCCACATCGATCATGGACAATCTTCAAATTTTGTTTTCTTTTTAATCATTAAACATCTAATGACAAAATTATACTATTAAATTTAGATAAAACCTGTATGTAAATTATAATGTCTTTCTTGCATTATTGCATCTGGCAAGGTAAGTAAATTTGAGCAAAGTTGAAGGTTAGGCGTTTTTATACAGAACTTATTATGAGGCTAAAACACTAAAAGCTTGTTACTTTAAAACAACAATTTTACCTAAACTGAAAGGTAAAACTGTTCAACTTAAATATAAGAAAGTTTTGAAATCATTATAACAATGACAAGCAGCTTTTCAAATATTGCAAAACTTTATTTTCTTTTATCTATTTAGAATTGGATTTTTTTTTTTTTTTTTAAATCTGCCAACCTAAGGTTAATATAGTATGATGCTGAACTGGAATTTTCATTCCTGTTCAGAGACATTCAGTAAGTTTGAATACCATGTACATTCTTTATCTTAACCAATCACTTACAAGGAAAGTCGTCCTCAGAAATCAATCTAATTTTTATTCTTTCCTGAAAAAAATGACCTTCTTAATGACTGCATGCATCACAATCAACTATTCTACAGAAATAATTTAAAAACCAACTTTTGTATTATATGTTGTAGTTTTCTTCAAATACTGATATACCCTGATTTCTTGTGTTTGCTTTTTATGCTTTGTCAAATGTACATATAATATTGTATAGAAAAAATGGATTTAATTGTAGTTTTACACATATATATATATGTATATCACACATCACGTACGAGCCAATGATTATGTTATGCCAGACATGTGAAAATGATTCTAAATTCAAAATAAATTTTATCAAACCTATAGATACTCGGTCAGAAACACAGCACAACCCTTACCAGGCCATTGTGTGTGCCAGGGGAAATAAAGACCACCTTTGAGACAGAGAACTAGGTCACAGCACTGTATGTATAACCGTATACTTGATTCATAGTCATTTCTCACACACTTAAGATGAAGTAGCACGTTCAGTACATTTAATACTACCTCAACACATACATACAGTACTCACTGACCTTTTGGGTGTCTTTATTTATGACATCATTTACCTCCAAACACTCTTTACAATGTCTGGTCACATGAACTGGTGTAACTACTAATGAATTATTATCTTGTCATCCCTTTTCCACTTTGGGTTTGTCCAGTATACAAAAGTGGAGGTAATTGTCCGGATAACTAAGATGCTCCGACATCCACAACAGGGGCATATCAAGGCTTGGTTCCACCCCATGTATCACAACTGTTCTCGAGAATGTCTTATCTAAAATATAAAACAGGAGTTATATCAAAGCATTGCTGAATTCATTGTGTAGGATAGAAAAATCGTTTTTTTGTGTTTAGTCGAGATATTCAACCAAACTTCACACAACTATAACATACTTTTGTTGAAACACAGAATCATTGACCAGCAATATGAAGTAGTATTTGGTTTGTTTGTATTTTACATCCTGTTAACAGCTATGGTCATTTAAGGATGTGCCAGGTTTTGGTGGTGGAGGAAAGCCGAAGTTCCCCGAGGAAAGACCATCGTCCTACGGCCAGTATCTGACGACTACCCAATGTAGGCCTTGAGCCTGCGACCCAGTGGTGGAGGGCTAGTGTTAGCAGAATGCCAGACGCCTCAACCACTTGGCCAACGCAGCCACATGGCAATAGAAGCTATCTCATAAACAATTGTATGTATAGACTAGTTAAGGCAATATATATCAATATGTTTTTCCACAGAAGCCATGATCACTAGAACACAGAATCAATCAATACTGACTGATCGATTTATTTATTGATTGATTGATTGATAGGTTTTAGGTCCGCTTTACTACCAAGTAGTTCGGTTATCCAGCAGACGAGATGGTTACTTAACTAAACAGTCTTAAATGGTAGTTTATGGTACATGTACCTTCATTCCACAAACTAGGTACAACTTCCATCAGGAGGTCGCGAAGAGTCTGACTGTAACCTTCTGCATTCACAGGTCGAAATAACTGCTGTACATATGGCCTCTCAGACTGTAACATAAAAGTATAATAGGTTGCGACACTTAGTTCCTACTACTAAACCCCCCTATCCCACTCCTTTTGTTTTGTTCACATTTCTTACAGTCTTGTCCAGTCAATGATTTCACTAATATCATTCCAAACATTTATCTATACATGTACATTTATTAAGAGCCCTTCTTTAGATGTCTGACACAATGTACTCGTAACTTAAATCAGGAATAAACCCAATGCCTTTTAGTACCCATCAGATCAAACACCTTCAAAAGCCCTAGACAGCATGGCCAACTGAGATTTTTTTTCTGTTTTAGATACATTTTTCCTTAACCGTGGCAGCAGATTTTATAGTTACTACACTGTACGAGATATTTTTTGGCAAACATGTGTTTGCATTTCAGCCTTGACTTGACTTGACACAGAAAGAATGTATTTAATACTTATACAGTCATGTGACTCATTAAACAGCAGAAAGACATTCTTTTATAGCAACCTATCAATAGAACAATCTTCATCATAACCAAGAAACTGCAGCCACCTTGTAAACAAGACCACCATTATCAATAATACTTACAAAATATAATCTAAAGGGAATACTTTTAAACATATCTTCTCCTGAGGATTCCATTAATTTCTTGTTGACTGACCAAAATTGATCAAACTTTTCTGAAATAAAAAATAAATAAAAAGAATATTGTACTCTATTGTTTACTGTTGACTGACCAACATTGATCAAACTTTTCTGAAATCAAATATAACTAGAAAATACATTGTATTATATTTTTCTTCAGGATTTTTGTTTCTAAAATATGTTAATGTAAATTATAATGACTTTTAAGTGAGTGCAATGAGCATGAAATGGGAATAGCAAATTGTCTTCATTTTGTCATTGTATTCAGAAAAACATGTAAATCTGAAATCTTTGTTCAGAAGTGAACATATTAAGAAATGCTGGAAATTTTGTATACTTAGTTTTCTAAGTAAGATATATTATATGCATGATGTTAAATATCTAGAACAATAACAGAAGTCAAGATGTGAAATCTTGACACATTAATGTACATTCTTAATATGCAAAATGTATACAATATGTATGACATTGTATGAAATGCACTGTACAAATTGTACTTTTGGGCTAGTTAGCCTAGAACTACTCAAAAAAGTATTTTGAATTTTCTCGAAAAAATGAAATCATGTCATTTGCAGTACATTTATACAGTGAAATGCTTATCAATGTTTCCACGACAATACACCAGGTTGTCACAAAATGTGCCCTATAGATAACATATATCAAACCATAATGTTCAAAATGTTTCTAACATCGATGGAATTGGTTTTTATCATTTATGTGAAGAGAAAACTGAATTAAATTTACCCCAAATTGTGAATCTGAAAACTGAAATATTCATAGAGTGACATACATGTAGACACTAAGATCAAGTACAAGATGTGTGTGTCCCCTGACGATGTCATTGAGGAATGCATTGCTAATACATTTTCCCCCCTGTTGTACAGGAAGTAAGACATAGCATATAGTACAGGAATTTAAAGATCGACCCTAATAGTACAAGAAGTCAGACCAACCATGATACCACAGGAAGTAAGACTTACCATGATATAGTACAGGAAGTAAGACTTACCATGATACTACAGGAAGAATGACCAACCATGATATACTACAGGAAGAATGACCAACCATGATATAGTACAGTAAGTAAGACCAACCATGATACTACAGGAAGAATGACCAAACATGATACTACAGGAGGAATGAACAACCATGATATAGTACAGGAAGTAAGATAAGACCTACCATGATACTACAGAAGACCAACCATGATAAAATACAGGAAGTAAGACCAACCATGATACTACAGGAAGAATGACCAAACATGATACTACAGGAGGAATGAACAACCATGATATAGTACAGGAAGTAAGACCTACCATGATACTACAGGAAGAATGACCAAACATGATATAGTACAGAAAGTAAGACCTACCATGATACTACAGGAAGAATGACCAACCATGATAAAGTACAGGAAGTAAGACCAACCATGATACTACAGGAAGTAAGACCAACCATGATAAAGTACAGGAAGTAAGACCTACCATGATACTACAGGAGGAATGACCAACCATGATATAGTACAGGAAGTAAGACCAACCATGATACTACAGGAGGAATGACCAACCATGATATAGTACAGAAAGTAAGACCTACCATGATACTACAGGAGGAATAAACAACCATGATATAGTACAGGAAGTATGAGCAACCATGATACTGCAGGAAGAATGACCAACCATGATACAGTACAGGAAGTAAGACCAACCATGATACTACAGGAAGAATGAACAACCATGATATAGTACAGAAAGTAAGACTGACCATGATACCACAGGAAGTAAGACCAACCATGATAAAGTACAGGAAGTAAGACCAACCATGATACTACAGGAAGAATGACCAACCATGATATAGTACAGGAAGTAAGACCAACCATGATACTACAGGAGGAATGAACAACCATGATACAGTACAGGAAGTAAGACCAACCATGATATAATACAGGAAGAATGACCAACCATGATAAAGTACAGGAAGTAAGACCAACCATGAAGGAAGAATGACCAACCATGATACTACAGGAGGAATGACCAACCATGATATAGTACAGAAAGTAAGACCGACCATGATAAAGTACAGGAAGAATGACCAACCATGATATACTACAGGAAGAATGACCAACCATGATAAAGTACAGGAAGTAAGACCAACCATGAAGGAAGAATGACCAACCATGATACTACAGGAGGAATGAACAACCAAGATATAGTACAGAAAGTAAGACTGACCACGATAAAGTACAGGAAGAATGACCAACCATGATACTACAGGAAGTAAGACTTACCATGATACTACAGGAAGTATGACCAACCATGATACTACAGGAAGAATGACCAACCATGATATACTACAGGAAGAATGACCAACCATGATATACTACAGGAAGAATGACCAACCATGATATAGTACAGAAAGTAAGACCTACCATGATACTACAGGAAGAATGACCAACCATGATATAGTACAGAAAGTAAGACCTACCATGATACTACAGGAGGAATAAACAACCATGATATAGTACAGGAAGTAAGACTGACCATGATATAGTACAGGAAGTAAGACTTACCATGATATAGTACAGGAAGTAAGCCCAACCATGATACTACAGGAGGAATGAACAACCATGATATAGTACAGGAAGCAAGACCAACCATGATACTACAGGAGGAATGACCAACCATGATATAGTACAGTAAGTAAGACCAACCATGATACTACACGAGGAATGAACAACCATGATACAGTACAGGAAGTAAGACCAACCATGAAGGAAGAATGACCAACCATGATACTACAGGAAGAATGAACAACCATGATATAGTACAGAAAGTAAGACCTACCATGATACTACAGGAGGAATGAACAACCATGATATAGTACAGAAAGTAAGACTGACCATGATAAAGTACAGGAAGAATGACCAACCATGATATAGTACAGGAAGTAAGACCAACCATGATACTACAGGAGGAATGAACAACCATGATATAGTACAGAAAGTAAGACCAACCATGATACTCGTGAAGTTTGGTTTGGTTTGTTTGCGTTTTACGTCCTATAAACAGCTATGGTCATTTAAGGACGTGCCAGGTTTTGGTGGTGGTGGAAAGCCGGAGTCACCGTAGAAAAACCACTGACCTACATGTACGTCCATTACCTTGCAACTGCCCCACGTAGGTCTCGAACCTGGGACCCAGTGTTGGAGGGCTACTGGTAGCAGAATGTCAGATGCCTTAACCACTTGGCCACCGCGGCCCCTCTACAGGAAGTTAGACTTATCATGAAATAGTACAGGAAATAAGCCCAACTATGATACTACAAGAAGTAAGACTTTCCATGATATAGTACAGAAAGTAAGACCAACTATGATACTACAGGAAGTTAGACTTATCATGAAATAGTACAGGAACTAAGACTTACCATGATACTACAGGAAGTATAACCAACCATGATACTACAGGAAGTATGACCAACCATGATACTGCAGGAAGTAAGACATACAATGATATAGCACTGGAAGTAAGACCTACCATAAAGTACAGGAAGTAAGGTCGACCCAAATATTACAGAAAGAAAGACATACAATGATATAGTAATAGAAGTAAGACCTACCATAAAGTAAAGTAAGTAAGACCGACCCTAATAGTACAAGAAGCAAGACCAACCATGATACTATATCCATCATATTTTGACAACAAATATATATCTATGCAAAGCCGGTCTCTCTAATAATCCTTTATGTGTTTTTTGTAATCTAGACAGGGAAACAATAATTCATACATTATGGGAGTGTGCCATTGTACAAAATTTCCTATACAGTTTTGAAACATTACTAGAAGCTTTAATTATCCTATTTTCTTTTAATAAGGAATCCTTCCTTTTCGGAATAGTGTCACAGTCAGGAATAGGCAACAGACTAGATAATGAAATTTGTTATTATGATCAAACACTATATTTATAAAACAAGATGCCTTCAAAACTCTTTGTCAGTAAATGCTTTAATTAACAGCATAAAAGACCATCATTCTGTACAAAAATATATAGCATGTTGCAAGGGGGATAATTTTGTAAAAAAAACTGGAAAGAGAATGGAAAAAATGGAACCACCTCCTGGAATTATAAGCCAAAATTAAATAATTTAATATCATCAAGTCAGCAGACACAATACATCTCCTCCCACAGTAGTTCTCATTTTATATTTTGAAAATACACTGATGCACATACATGTAGCCAGCACACACTAAGTTTTCACAAGGACTTTTTTTTTGGCAGTTATGTTCCTTTTACCATACCTGTATTGAATCTTGCCTGAACTCCAAATATATTGTTTTTGTCCCTTTTTTGTGAATCTAAGTTGATGTTTCTGTCTGAACTTATTAAAGTTAATCTCTTTTATGATATAAATATATTTTGTCCTGAGTATTACCCTCATTTCTCAGTCACCTTTATATGGCTGTATTTACTTGTAGTTTAAAGCCGAAAGCACCTTACTTACAATTAATACAGAAGATTATCTTATAATCTTATTCTAAACATTAAGTTTTTTATTATTGAGCTGCAGTACAAAAAAAAAACAGTTTCTCCTTTTTCTTCCTATTTCTGTTGACTTTCTCCGTTTTTCATTGCTATTTTTTTTCGTTCTTCTTCTTTTCTATTCTCTCTCTCTCTGTGTTCTCATAAAGGCAATATATGTGTATATGGGTACCATTACATGTACTTATGTCTAAATATATCAACTGATGTAAGTAAGAGTATATATGAGTCGTGTGAGGTCTGAATATATAATATGAATTGTTTGAATGTAAATATACCATATATTGCAAAATAATCTTGAATAAAAATAAAAATAAAATGATACTATACAGCTGGAAGCAAGACCTGTGATGATACTACGGGAAGTAAGACCAACCATAATAGTACAGGAAGTAAGACTGACCATGATACAGTACAGGAAGTAAGACCAACCATAATAGTACAGGAGGTAAGACTGACCATGATACAGTACATGAAGTAAGACCAACCATAATAGTACAGGAAGTAAGACTGACCATGATACAGTACAGGAAGTAAGACCTACCATGAAGGAGCCCTGACCACAGCTGCTTGTGGTCACGCTTCTGCATACTGTTGATAACCTGGCCGCGGTGTTTCAGCGTGTCTGCTTCCTTTACCGTGGATATATAGTGTGACTCCACTGCTTCTTTACTGCTACAGTGTATAAGGTCCTCTTCTGGAAAGTTCTGTACATAGAAAATTTCATGATTATATTTAAAGACTACAAGTTGTTGATCATTATGGCTATATCTGGCATGAACCATAGGTTACAGTATTTTACAGGCAGGTGATATTCATTATAATGATGTAAAGTAGTGTTAAATGTGGAATACTGTTTGATTTGTTATTAGAAATCAGTCTACTTTTTACATATAGAAAAATCTCTAGGCTTAGTCTGGCTAATTACAGGTCTTTTAAATAGCAGATGTTCAGCAACTACAATTTTTGGAAAGTTTTTACATTGTAGCAATCGGGTCTTTTCATTGTATATCAGAAAATGTACGGTATTGTTGCAGAGAAATGTGTCTTTTGTATTAGGGAGAAATTTTCCAATTAGTGATGGCTTAAAGCTAACTGGAACTCTTATCAAGGGGCTATCTAATCCCATCCCACATCTATATGAATCCGTTACTGCTGCCTATCACAATGCTTTATCCTGAATGGTTTAAGATCTAGAGGTATTCAAGGTTTAATAATCCTGTAATCATTTATGCCAATTAAGACTGCATTTAATTTTCTTCTAGGTGTTGATTCTTAATTTGATAGCTAATCACTCTTATTTAATTTGAAGGAGGATAATGATTCCATATTTCATACACAAGATGAAAGTATCAAGGGACATAACTCTTCAGAGAGTGAATGAAATAGATGGTAGTTACATATACTATATGATATATGTGTACATTGACAGGTTCATATGACAAATTCACTTGAAAACTTTAGCAGCATCTGATAAGGACAAGGCATTTTGCTAGGTCAGAAACTGTTAATAAAGTACTTTATCTCAGTATAACCAAAAATCCAACAAATTATCAACAAAGATTGCTCCCATGAAATAAATAAACAGCATGACTCCACCCATGATAGGCTAGCTACTGTGGTTTCCTTGAATCCTGAAACTTTAAAGTCAGTCATTTAACATTGCTCTGCAACATTTATGATTATCTCTATGGAGAGCTGAGATATTATATGAAATGATATTTGATAAACTGTTAAAGATTTTCCACTTGTAAACATGTACATGTATTAACCTGCAACCTGACATGAACACAATTCCATGCAGGATTTTGGGCATGGCAGTCCTGTTTCCTAACTAAGTTTGACTCACAGAAGAGCTATATGTTGTAAAGAAACTTTCCTATAGAAACAATAATCAATTGAACTTCAACTTTCTTATTTTAAGAACAATTACAAGCAAGAACTTTGTTAAAGGAATCTTGGTGTGGAATTCCCATTTGATCGACTAAAGAAAAATGAAAAAATTGTAAGGAAACAATAAAATCCCATTAAACAAGTTAAAGACAAGCATCATTGCCTAGTCTACATGTAACATAATTTGGATCTTCAATGTACGATGAAAGATTCCGAAAAATACAGGAATAATGACGGAGGCGTGAACACATACCTGGAAATGTACAGTGACACTCCAGGGTAGGTTGTCCTTACAGGCAAACAGGTCAAACAAGAGGCCGATAGGGTAATGCCTGCAACAAACACATACAAGATAATCTCTACATAATACTAGTAGGATAAACCGATGAGTATATCCCAGATAATACTGTTTCCATTCACATTGTTCTATACACAAGATATTTCAATGTAAACTAAATTATACTTTAGTTTCCTACATTTTACAAAATATTTATATGTAGGCAATATTATTTTCAAGTTTAAAAATTAAAACAATAATAATTCAAATGGCATGAAAAGGAACAACTAATTCCATATGACTTACTCTACAACAGAAAAAGAAATAAGATTTTAGATATGCACATTTTGATTAACTAAATCAGTACCATTTATTTGGTATG
The DNA here is from genome assembly GCF_002113885.1 of Mizuhopecten yessoensis. NCBI lineage: Eukaryota > Metazoa > Mollusca > Bivalvia > Pectinida > Pectinidae > Mizuhopecten > Mizuhopecten yessoensis. The sequence continues at coordinate 1,160,779 of NW_018408310.1, forward strand.
TACATTGTACATCTTATAAAGGAGCAAAGCAACGTGTTCCTGATGTTAACACTCTCATTTTACATGTAAACAACATATCCATCATAATCTGATGTATAAAATCTCTTTGATGTCTTTCTTTTCTTTTTTACTGTTCATGTCATATCATATGTAAGCTTAAATCCTTGATTAATGATAATATCTGAATGAAAGGAATTCAGTCCAATAATAATAATAGCATAATAATAATACACTTGTATGAGTCTGGAAATAGTGGAGCCTATTTGATTTGAGTTCCACTAAAATCTTAAGAACCCATACTTACCATTTTAAGGGTTGGCCTTCATATTCCAGCCACATTTCACCTTGCTTTTCAGAGGAAACATATTTTATAAAATGCTTCTGGATTTTTTCAGTCACTAACGGGAAGTAACTTAGACGCGGCATCATTAACTGTGAATTGAAAATGAAATAAAATATCATTCAGGGCATTAAAACATGTAACATGTTTTGTTGATACAGTATTGTGTAACAAGGTCTCTAAAAACCTTTTAATTAGATAATTATGTCGATCTGGTAAACAAACCTGTTTTAATCAATTAGAATATGAAATATAGGATGCTATTTCTTTCGACAGTTTAAGATTAAAATACTTTGTTAAGTATTACATATCTTATATAGGTCATTGCTGTGTGGCCACCCAACACACTAAAAACACTGTGTACACAACTTTTCACTTCAAGGGCATACAGTACATCATGCATGTGTTTAATAATCAATCATTTGCCCTGATGTGAGATTTGGTATGATTTGCTAAAGGGTATGAAAGGCTTCTGTCAATTCCTAACAAGACAGTTTGTGGTGAATTTACAGCAAATGAGGTGACATTTTCACACCTCAGCGAATAAGAATGTGGTCTTATATGTGTCAACATTCACAATGCTTGCTTCTTCAAATATTCTGTCTTGTGTGCAGGTAAAATGTTTACCTTTTTAACGTAAAACTGTCCATGTAAAAACAATAATTGTCAGTCACAAAAGCGCGACCATGTTTTCCTGTGTATGCGTATATAAAGATTTGCAATCACACAGCAGCATATAGAACAACAATTTTGACTTTATTAGTTTTAAATGTTGGTAACACGCAGTCAGAAACTTATTTTACTATTCGCGGGCCTAATTTGTTTTCAATTTTGCATGAGTTAAAACAAGTTCATGTATCACAATCATGTATCAAAAGAAATATAAAAAAAAATGAAAACAAACATAGACAGATTCTGGTTCCTCTGATTCCAAATCCTCCAGGTATATTGAGAAACACACAGGTATTCGTCCGTCCCATATCTCTCGCATTATTTCCCTGTCTTCAGCCATATTGATGTGTTTCATCAGTCAACCATCATCTCATGACTCGAACAGTAGATCAGACTGAAAAAAAAAAGTGTAAAGAAGTTTATGATCAAATTTTGAATGTGATACCAAATATACATGTAGAAAATCAACATACATGTGTCTAATTATTATCATCGGTTGACAATAAATCTCAATCATATTGGTAAAGGATCAATTTGAGTGTATAACCACGGACTTAATCTAATTCCGTGGTATAACATAGTTGATGAATGGTATATAACTTCTGTATGCAAAAATAATATGTGCATTTAATTCAGTACTTCATATAGCTTTGTTCAAGTTCGGGACACTGTAGTGTGGTAATTATAATTAGCGTATTGGAGTTAGCTGCTACCAAGAGACCGATGTCTGTTTAGTTGGTGGTTTGAGGCCATGCCAGCCTTAAGCACATGTTGTTGTATCTTTGGTCGGGATCATTTATCCATATATGTTTTGCTTATCCTGTGACTCATAACATGGAGAATAATATGGTTTTGGTTGGATATAAAACAGTTGAAATCTCCCCCAATTTCTTGGGCAAAAACTGTTCAACAAATGTTATTTATAATAGATCTTACAGTTTTAAATATCAAAATTGAAACCCAAAATATTAAGTCCATTTTGCTTTTTAACTTTTATCTATTTTTTTTAATTTGCCTGCCTAACCACATGTTTTTTATGTATTCTGGTTTCCACCCAAATTAAAAAACCCTGCATGCTACCATTTTATTTAAATAGTATCAACCCTGTTAACTGGCATGTCAGTTTGCAATCACTACCCTTAATCCTTACTCTACCATGACCAGTTATTCAATTCTCTCGTCATAACTGAACAACACCATTATGTGACCTGTTCCTATCTATTTACAACACACAGTGTATGAACTGTGATACTGATACAGTATAAAATGGAAGTGGATCTTGAGAAAATGTTTTCAAAATTATGCTGACGTTTAATTTGTTGTGTTTACTTGTACTACACAAAAAAATATGGAATCAAAACACTTGCGGTATCCACACAGCAATGCGCAGAATATCAAGACACAGAGACAGATGTAGCAGAGAAACAGGTACTTCTAAATTTAGACATGAGCAAGGGTTTTCGGTAGTAAATTTTGTAAGGGTTTTTCAGTAGAGTCCTGAACATAACTTTCAAAATGAGAGTTCCATTACTTCGAGATATAGTGGGTTCCAAAATACAGTAGATCTTCACAAGACATGAGTCTGGACTAAAAACACGTATCCAAAATCACTGCATCAGTGTCAATATCTTATGACATGCATCAGCTGTCTATGATTCTGGCTGTTTCATAGCTGTAACTTCGACGTGTATGTCTTACATTATCTAATTTCAGTTCAACTAAAGTACAGCATGTAACGAGATTGGTAGAAAACATATACTCAATATATATATATCGCTTGTTTTGTTACCTTGCTTCAAACACAGAGCGTGTTTAGACATTGAACTGTAGCAATTTTAACGTAACAATCGAGAAGAAAACTCACCCGGAAGTAAAGATGCTTTACTACCTCCATGGTTGAAGAGCTCTCGAGCTCGTTCCTCGCATGCACCGCATCTCTTCAAACAGAGACTTTATACGTCTCTGCTTCAAATAAATAAATTTTTGAGTGTCTGTGACAGCGATAAATACTTTGATGATGCATTCTTTCTTTTCTCAAATATGTTTATTTTTTCTATGATCACCAATCAAGAGTTTCTAATTAATTGTTTCTCTCGGTCACAACTTGACATACACAGAAAATTGTCCGGTTCTCTTTAATTTGATTAGGGAGAGTTAGTCTATTTATTGGCTTGTAACGTAAATAGTCTTGTAAGTAATATTATTTGCAAAAATACTAATAAAAAGTTTCCTTTTTGGGGAAGCTGTCTTTGTCGTAACTACAGATATTCGGCTGAAGATTTGAATATTCGTGGATAGATTTAGATAAAAAAAATGTGACTTGTGTCTGTCATTAAGGACGATGTCTTGCATAATCACAAGATATGCCTACCAAATTGATTAATAAAAACCAACGTTGTCAAAACTATTTATCTAATTTATAACCGCGTTAGGAATATGGTCACCATCATAGTATTATACAGAGGAAGAGCGTTCCTCTAAAGTCTGTCGTTGGTTGAACGTCTGTTATAGATTATTTCACATATTGAGAAAATATTTTGACGTTTCGTTCGTATCACCACGGAATTTGATTAGATCTAAGTCCGTGGTATCACCAGAGACGTATAATAATACTTATCCGTCACAATAATATAATGTTGGTCTTGATTTGACTTTCTCCAGAGTAAAGAAACAACACATTTGGTAAAGTTCATTATATAGTGTATCTAAGATAAAGAATATTGTTACACAAAAGTATAGTCCAATACATCACTCAGACTCAGGCTCACGTCAGACTCATCCTCTCACTCACGATCACACTCTTTAATACCCTACTTGTTTACTCCGGCCTATATGTATTTCTTTACGAGATAAATAACGTTAGGGGTTGTGGGCATCTTCTGAATGTTTTTGGGCACCCTTATAATTATTAAGTGGGCACTTTGTTACTAAGTTTAGCCTAAAAAGAAGTGGAGTCGTGGGAATCTGTCTTTGCACTAATACAACTCATTAGCTATCTCTGACTGCCAATATAATTGTTTAATAATGGTACAACTTATAAGAGTTACGTCCCTTCTATTGAAATACATACCTGTACACTTATATAATATAGAAAAAAATGTAAAATTGATAAAATGAGAGGAAATAATATAAAGAATGCGTTATGGACAAAAGAAACCGTTACATTTTGCACACATATTTTCAATGTATTAGATCTTAATGTGCGTAGTAATATATGTAGTATATATACATGGATGTAGTATACTAGTTTATATATATATATATTTGTGGTGTATTGTTACTTTTTTGCATCTTATTTGATGAACGAAAAGATAAAAGGAAATACTGTATAACCCATCAGCAATACTATTTGTTTTGTTTAGAAGTATACTGATAAAAATATAATACCATTAGAGGACTTTTAATGACTTACCCTTGGCTCATCACTTTAAAACGTGTAGCCAGGGGTCAATGGTTGTTGTTTCTTATACTGATTAACATAAAATTCTTAAAGGTCCATCGATATGTAAAGTGCCCGTGTCCTACAGTGGTAACTGCTAAATAGACAAAGAAATCAGTCACATACATAAATAACCTGTTAAAACTAAGCTAGACTAGATCAACACTAGACCACAGCAAAGAGAAAAGACGGATAGATGGTTGTCACATGTAAGACAGGTGAATCTCAAGAAACATGACAACACTGACAGAGAAGCAAATAAAAAAGACGCGAATGGAGGCTAAAACCGAAATAAAGTAAGCATATAGATAAACCACAAAACGCAATGTCTGAACACATGCTATTGCCTTACGACAAATGTCCGGCCTGGCAAAGCTTTTACGACTAATTAAATCATATTGTTATCCCCTTTGAAAAGAAAAAGAAAAAGATAAGTGGAAGTTTTGACACAATTGATACTGTCATATACATTATAAAGCCTGGCCCGGTCTGGTACAATCCGTTCTCGCATCTTAGACAGAGATATCCTACGTCATACCACATGCTTGACTTTTCTATCTCGTCCGATCTGTCAGGTACCTTTACGTGACATTTCTCGGAAAATTTACACTGCGATGTATTCGTCCGCGCGTTAAGGGCTTGACATTGACAATCTGCATTATACATATTTTGTTTTGCCATTTTTTTTATGTTGTAGATAAAATATAATCACACCGTGAAATACCCAGTCTTCTTTAAACGGACGGACTACGTTTTACGCGGTAGCATTCAAATATAGCTTTAGTATTGTAGAGGCCATTTTTTAGTTGAGGCCCCAGACGGGATACTGGTGTAGTTTTTAGCAAAAATGATATATTTTTTTCGTACTAATAGGTGCGAGAAAACAAATCAATTACCTGTAACTGAGCAAGATCGGGTTATCTCAGTCTCGGGCTAAGATTCTGTAACATAATCCCAACCTCGGCTTACTTACATGTACGCCTCAGTTGGAATTATGTTACAGAATCTTAGCCTGAAACTGTAATAAACCCGATCTCGCTCAGTTACAGGTAATTGATTTTATTATTCTGGTACAGTCGGTTCTGGTCTGGTCTCAAAATTTGTTCTGGTTTGGCTCATTGGTATATTTTCACAATTGGTTTTGTTCTGGTCCCATTGGTCTGGTGTCGAATTTTGTTTAGGTCTGGTCTCACTTGTCTGATGCCCTTCTCTGTTTTGGTTTAGAATTGCCTCATCGACAGTCAATACACATATATTGACTAAACATGAAGATGGTACACCGCCGTGACAAACACACGTTGTAAACAAATCTATACACTGACTAGAACTTGTCTACATAATAACTGTTTTTTGAGTAACATCTCCTACTCCAAGTCCGCTTCTCCTTACATGTTTACTAGAATCATCTTTCTATAAAGTTTTGGGAAACAAATGACCCTACCGAAGATCAAAACCCACTACAATCAATAACAACTTAAGCATTGAACTGTTTTTGAATGGTATTTATGATCTATTTGAATGACACAGCTTTGCAAGCAAACAACATAATGCGCGCTATATAGTGACAATGCCATGCAAATGTAAATATTAACTAATAAAAACTTTCAATATCACACAAATTGCAAAACAACATGACATACATAAAATACATGTACTATAGTACAAAGGTAGTTAGCACTACTCTACCAGTACATCCACCAGCTTGCCGGTAGAAGCTTGCCCTACCAGCGATATTCGTAAACAAACTCAATAGCCTGTCTGTAAAATTGAGATCTAAAAGGAAAACATGAATACATGTTTGAATATATTAGAACCTGGCTTTATTCTTCTAAACCAGAATAGTGTAGGAGAACCTTTTATTGCCAAAAATTAACAAGATATACATTTTATGATTGATCGAGTTTTGCAAGCAACGAATAGTGCAGATGCATTGCTTACTGATAAGGAGGTCAGCTTTGAACTCTAGGTATAAGAATACTGTGACAAAATGTTGCCCATCAGTAATCCCACACACATAGTACATCAGCACCTGGACATATGACGGTCCTGACCCGTCAAAACATTGACAGGTATTTTACAAGAAGATCACCTTTGATACATCAAGGAGACTGAACTAATTAGTCCTTTTTAGGTAAGGAACAACTCGTATATATCACTGGTAGGACAATAAGGAGAAAGTGATTTTCCATCGGCTCTAAGAACCGCGATAGATATGTTCAGCACATCATTTCATGTATGCCATTAAATAATCATAATTCTGCTTGTTGGAAATCGATTAGTTACATTGGGCCTATATAGACTTATTTCCTATATATATCGTTCCATTTAGGATGTTGACCAAATCATCAAATCATAACATCTAAAAGGTCTATAATTAATGTGTCGACTACAAACGACTACCAGCACGAAATTATATTTCATTTGCGCAATATCTGTGTGCCACCTGACAACTTGTAATACTACCAACTGTAAAATTTGAACACGTGACCGTGATTCGGAAGTGCCTTCAACTTATACTAGTGGTTAGTGTAGTCCCTGGGTGCTCCGCAAACCAATCGGAGGAATCTACCAACGACTGAAAACTGGCAACAGTGATCGTGCCTCGGTATGATAAGACGTCTTATATATATGTGTGTGACTAATATATCTTAGAAGATTTTAATATTCTAGCTACTTGCTCTTTAAATGGGATGTCACTCCCACAAATAGTTTCTTTTCGTACCTAATTCCATTAAGCTTGTATCATTGCATTTTACTTATGACAAAGGGGGAGTCCATTTCTTCGATTAACAACATTGATGTCACACTATGTTAGATAATTTATATGACATCTTATAATTATTCATCAGAGAAACTATCAAGGGTCTTCTTAAAAAAATCAGAAGATTCATTAAGAACAGAAATAACATCATTTCTAATACAAATCACAAGTTTAGAACATAACAAACAATTTTTAGCCATCATTTACAAGATTTTTGAATATTGATCGTTCGAATTTTAATATAAATCACGAGATGTCGACATGAATAACATGTTTAAAATATAATACAATGATAGGACGTTGATAGGGTCGATACGCGGTTTTAAAGATATTGGTTAGCAATATCAGCCGACAATGAGTTGCTGATCTAGATTGATAAAACCATGTATTGACCGACATGATCCTGACTACAAACAACACCCTGTATTCTGTAGTCGAATACACATATTTAATAAGAAACTCTTAAATAATATGACTTGTAAAGTGAGACCTGATTTAACACATGTTCCTTGCACATCAATTACTGAAAGTCATTTTTGGTAAACGTTTACAAACGCACACCTTATCTCATTGTTACCTCCGGGAAATATTAGTCTAATGTGAACATGAAAAAAACCCATTATCGTTTGGCTTCGCACGACTGACTGAAGAGCTAATATCCCTTTCTACATATATATGGGTGTGTGCTACCTCTGTTTTCGGTATCAGCAAGCCAAGAAAATAGTTCCTCGTTAAATAGGAGACGTTTAATTATTGTGAAAACACAAACTGATCTCACTATCTATTGCACTTAAGATCTTCTGAGATATTCATAGTTTGTTATACAGATAGTTTTTGTTGCTACATACTGTTAGTTGATATTTAAAAAATAAACATGCGGAAGGATATTTTCAAAGCGTTGTAAATCAATGTGTGTTGATGTATTGCTACGGGTCACATAATATATAAGCTGCTGTCGTTTTGTAAATGAACCGCTGACTTTAACTATATGGCAAACTGGACATGATGAACCAACTTCAGTTGTTTAGGTACAGGTAAGTAACACGAATAAATGTTTTGTTGTTGTTATGTTAGATTTATTTAAATAGACTGATAAATATAAATTGTTTGCAATAGATTTGATTATCAACATTAAATAGCGGAATTGGAATGAGTAAGCTCTTGTTTGCCCACATCTAGAACAAAAATCCTTACATTAAGCTGTCGGGTTAATCTTGTTTCTATATCCACTGGTACGTCTTAGTATGTTTTGGCTATCCTTATATCTATGTCTTTGTCTTTATACACAATGCAGTATTCAACGTTGGTCCTTGTTCCTACACATGTGTTTGTGAAATCAACACCAGTATGGTACTCTTCTTCTTATAAAGTCGGCAATGTGCTAGATCTACGGTGTACTTTCACAGTCAAAACAGTATTGTACAGTTAGTCCAGCAGACAAATCCTAGCTTGATTTTGTATATATTTTAAAAGGTTTTTGGTTTTGCTTGTTTGTTTTTTCTGCAAATGGTCTTTAACATTTGATGACATACGTTTACATTTGTATTCCTTTAGATGTGTTTTGGCTGTGGTACTCTTGATCAACTTCATTCCCTATATTTTATACAAGAACATAAAGAGTAATAAACTACCAGACAGACATGAGAGAACGTCAGATTTTGCAATGCCAATCACAAGTCCTATTGATGTAATAGCATTGCAAAATGGCACTCGGCCACCGAAGCAGATTCACATGCATTTTTATAACCCGCCAAGCTGGATACATGAATTTAAGGGGTGTCTTAAGAACTGTACAATGTCGTTTGGAAAAGGCCAGGATTATTTTAACAAGGATGTGGTACTGTTTTACGGACCAACTCTTTGGGCACTTCCGGTAGTAGAAAAGAGACGAGGACAGATTTGGGTGCTTTATGGGAGAAAGCCACCGCCATATTATAAACCCCTCTACAGGTGGAATAAGCTTTTCAATTGGACAATGACGTATCGCAGAGACTCGGATTTTCTCGCTGTGTATGGGCAATTTCAACCTATTCCAAAACCGTTTAACAGGCTACCAAAAACAACACAAAATGTCAACGATGTTTTTGATCCAACAAAATATGTTTTATCCTCTGTAAATGAACATGCCACAGCTTGGTTTGTGTCTCATTGTCGTACGCAGAGCAAACGAGAAGATTACGTCAAAACTCTCAAAAAAACGCATTATGTGGATATATATGGAGCGTGTGGTACCCTTCAGTGTGATGAAAGTGACAGACTGCAATGCTTATCGTCGTTGAAACAGAAATATAAGTTCTACCTTTCATTTGAAAACTCCCTATGTAGGGATTACATTACAGAAAAAAGTTTTGATATTTACTCTAACATGCTTGACGTTGTCCCAGTTACTCGTGGTTTTTGTGGCATTTACTCCATGTATTTACCTCCGGGATCATTTATAGATACAAGTTATTATAATGATATCGATCAGTTAGGGCATTTTCTAAATTATCTTAGTAGAAATAAAACATCATATTTACGATATTTCCAATGGAGGAAACACTACCAAGTACAATATCCTGACCCATTCTGTGAACTTTGTGACCGGATGCACGAGCCAAATATGACTACAAAGTATTACAGGTTATACCTTGACATCCATCGGTGGTTCTTAGGATCGCCCAATGCCTCTATGTGTACCAAACCAAGAATATGACTACACCGTATTACAGGTTATACCTTGACATCCATCGGTGGTTCTTAGGATCGCCCAATGTCTATATGTGTACCAAACCAAGATTATGACTACAAATTATTACAGGATATACCTTGACATCCATCGGTGGTTCTTAGGATCGCCCAATGCCTCTATGTGTACCAAACCAAGAATATGACTACAAATTATTACAGGTTATACCTTGACATCCATCGGTGGTTCTTAGGATCGCCCAATGTCTATATGTGTATCAAACGAAGAATATGATTTTCCTGTTTAATATTTGTCCTTTTGCACATAATGTATTCGATATGTATAGTAAATTATGAATAAAATATCTTATTTTATCTCATCAAAATAAATGTATACAGATACGACAAACAAACAGATTCATTACATACATAATGCTACATGAGAAATGAATAATGGAGTTTTACTAAGGACGAACCAATAGTGATTCCGAGGAATGCATGAAATTCAATACAGAAACGAACGAATACTTAGTTGGATTGAGATTTGGTTAATCGCGGATCTACATTTGATGCCATTATAAATATCATCCTTATATTACAACGAAGACTGTGGTTTGAAACCATATTGAATATGTCTTTATTTTAATCATACATGACTCTTAATTATGATCTGATGAACTTTCGTCAATAGTCAAAACGGAAATGTTATCACTCTCTTATCTATGAAATAGAATGTTTTCTTTATCATACCACCATATTTTCGATCACTAAGGTCAAGGTCACCTATCTGTCTGTTTGTTGTCTAGTATTCGATACATAGATATGTCACTGACTTGACCGCAGTCGTGTAGATGTTTGTGATAAAATTGTTATGCATGTATATTACTGGTAGTGTATAAAGAAAAGTGAATAATTTCCTTGGTCACAAGAACCGTATTTGAAATGTGCCGCCCTATATTTAGTTTGGTCTTTCAAATTCAACATGACTGCTAGTTAGAAAACACGTTCTACTTAGGGCGATAACCTCTTATGAATTCTTACTAGTAAACGATTTCAATATGTTGTCTGCAAATGGCTCTATGCATGGCGGTATATTCCTCTCAACACTGACGACAGTTGCTGTGCCTCGGTACGAAATGGCGCCTGTAAGTCTAAATAGTTTACTAACGTTTTAAAGCTGACAGTACTTCTACAAATTGTATCTTTTGTATTATCTTCAGATGTATTCGTGTCGTTGTATTTCGCAAATGATGATAAAGAAAGTCCATGCCTTCAATTAGGAGCATTGATGTTTATTTGCCATCACTATTATTTACAATCCTATGCAATTCATTCAATAATATGTTTTTTTATCAAGTAATTCACGAGAGAGTACTTAGGATAGTTTACCTTTACAGGCACACATTTTAGTAGGCGTCGCGCTTTCGCCTAAGTTCACTGGCTCTTTGTGTTAGATGAATGATAAAACTTGAGCCCCAAGAGCATAAATTAAACAGTGATAATTGATAAAAGTGAATAACGACTGAAACGACGGCGACATTGTTGTCAACTTAATTTGCATCAGGTAATACTTAAAGGTCATGAGCCGAGACTCTCATATCAGCGCGAGGGGCCGGGGGCATGGCGGGACCGCCTTGCACCATAACCATCTTGAAGCGTAAAGTTAATTTCTATATATGTTTGGCATATATTGATTCACTATAATAAACACTTAAACTAAGAACGACGGTGTGAACACATAAGGATTGAATGGAATTTTTGTTCATGTACATTGTGGCAAAGAATAGCAGTAACTGATCTACATAGCCTGTGGAGCGCGTTAGCGCTCCTCAGAAGATATGTAGATCAGCTATGCATCAGCTATTCATTTTTTGGCCGAATGTATTACCAAATTATATAAGTATACGTTCATCTTTCAAGAAACATAGTGTAAAGACTTTGCTGGTAGATGTTTTAGCTTCCGAAGCTTGCAGGAGCCTTGTTGACCGCATTTATCTCTTTTGTGTACTGGCACGGCTCATAAGATACACACTGACTATCCATTTGAAATAAACCAATACTCTTCTAATTCTTGAAATGCATGTAATCAAGGGATTCTCGTAATGTGACTTATGGAAACCGGTGCTTTGGGAGGGTTTCGGGCAAGTTGTGGAATAGCTTACCATTTGCTATTAGAAAGTCAAATACCCTGGCCAAATACAAGAAGGATGTTAAGATCCATTTCTTCACGTCTACATTTAAGGCTCTTTCCACAGACGTCATGTACACACCATTCTTTGCATATTCATTTATATGCATATTGAGATGATTATCTTCGCATCTTCTCACTTAAGGTATAATGGTGATTTGTATGCCTTTTTTGTTTATCAATTCTTATAGTTGGAAAACGCTTTAGAGTAATTTTACAAATTATATAGGGCTCTCTATGACTGTTGTATATTATGATTATTATGATTTTTATTCTACGCACCCCAATTCTGTCTGAACAGTATTTTAGACCAATTTGGATCAACGATAGGTTTAGAGGGACGAAACAGCTGTATGGTACAGTGTAGTTCAGTTTTGATTAACTATATATTTCCATATCTCATATGTGCAATATTATATGTCTGTTTTATGTTCATCATCAGAATGTACGCCATCAAACAATTTAGGAAGGTACAGTTTTAAATTAGTCTTTATTAAACGAGATTGAAGCTAGCATATTAACTTCGGAATATAAAGTATCAATGTAAAAGTTATAAGAATCTGAATCTTAATATGTTTATATCTAACCTTTTTAAATATGGTAATACTCATCATATGCGAAATGCACTTGCCGCATTATATCGCGTAGTTATGTCACTAATTTGCTTACTTTCATGTGTAAATAACCGTACTTTTGGACATTTTTGCTCTAGATTGGGTGATCAAAATTTGACGTATGACGATCCTGTGTGCTAAACTGTGGTGCTTTTCGATCATGTGATTATTAAGTCGCCCTTTCAGTCCATTCTGTCACAGATGTTGTGTCCTTTGTAGTTTCAATATCACAACAATAGAGGAGATCAACTTACGCCTCATTGTTTCTTCTGCTTCAATCACTTGGAACTCAACTGTGATGTATCTTACTTCCTTCTCTATAGAGGTCAATAATGGGTTGATATAAACGAGAGCACTTGAGTATGTGAGGGAAACACGATATTTTATTTCCTCGATATGTCATCAACATCAGTCAGATATGCTGTTATGTAGATGTCTGACTCTTAATAAGAACAAAACCTGAAAAAAACATGCACGAAAACGTAATTTTGCCGCTTTTTGTGGAATTTAGAAACCAAATGGCGATTGATACTGAATTTCGGGCCCTTAATTAGTAATTGAGTTTTCCATCAAGTTAAGTTATGTTGAGTTATTTCTTTCACCAGCCAAACAAAATTTCCACTCAACCTGCTATTGATGAAGGGTTACACTAAGACAGCAGGCATGATGGATGTACATTGTATCTGTTCGTCCTTATCGATTCTCGTATATTTTCACTAAATCATCAAACGATAAGGCAGATATAATTCTTTCCAAATTTATCCAGGCTAAACAGGACAAATAAAAACTACTGATAACATGAAAATTAATAAATTTTGTGAAATTGTGAAATAAAGACATTGGAATCACGTGATAAATGTTTGCAGGTGCAAAAGAGCTGTTATTCGATTATCGAGGTCATCTTACATAATTACGGCTTGTTGATATTGAGGTAAACACAAACACGTACTTCCGTTAGATAAAATCAACACGTTTGTATTTTCTTGTAGAACATATATAACCCCAGTTTCAAAAATGTTGGCAAAATAATTAACGGAGGCCGCAGTTAAACATTTTCTCTAATGCTTTCGAATCCTGAGTCATATATATATATATATATATATTGTCTAATCTACATTAATACATACATGTCCAAATGTCGATTTTTCCTAAACAGACATTGAAACTGCAGTTTGGTTTGGTTTGTTTGTTTGTGTTTATGTCCTATTAACAGCTATGGTCATTTAAGGACGTGCCAGGTTTTGGTGGTGGAGGAAAGCCGGAGTTCCCGGGTAAAAANTTTTCTGAAAGGTACAAATTTGAGGAGCCATAAAAAACAAACCAAGTGACCTAAATCTTTATACTTTATAGATTTTTGACCACAACGGCATGGGCAATGCACCACCAACAGGAAATTTGAATCAGAGAAGGGGCCGTTTTGGAAACCGGCCCTTAGGAAATCTTCAATGGTTGATTAAATACAAACTGTGTATTGGAAGTGGAAATATACACGGACAAGGAAGAGGATACACTGCATCTTTCCTTACCTTAGTTAATTGTAACGTAAAGTTTGATGATGAATAAAAATAACTCTACAGGGCAAAAGAAAGGGCAAGATGAAAATTGACAAACACCAATATCTGTAACATTCTGGTTGTAAGGTAAGCAGCTGGACCAGTGGAACTTCAATGATGATGGACCGTGTTCAGTGGAAGGGATGGGGTAGACAACTATAATTATGTCGGCATAAAGGCACATCAACCATATCTCCTTACGGTCTTTCATCTCAACACTTTATGCGAGATAGCAAGGTATATAGACTTTAAGATGTTTGCTATGAGGTGATTAAAAGTTTAAAAATGTTTTTTCTTGGTATGTTATTCAAGTTGGAAAACAATCTAACTTTTGTCAAAATTGTTTAAAAAAAAAAATCATGTATTTAAAAGTCACCGAACCTTTAAATACTGCTTCTTAAATAATGTATTATAACTATGCTTATATTTGTTAATTATTAAAACTAATTACATCGATGGTGTACAAATGCTCTATATTTTAATTCCAGGATCAGATCATTACCCAGTAGCCTTTTTTCATGATTATTTGCAAAGTTGCACCCGAACTTTGACAAGTAAGTTGAATTATAGAAAAATGCAATGGGCAACAATTATTTGGTAATTGATGAAATAGACAAGTTTAACCATTAATCAATCACTAAATGTAAGTATACTGAAGATTAATGATGAAAGAAGTAATTTTTCTGTTTTACTTTACAGGTTAGTGTTTGTTAGTGTTTTCGCATTTGATTAATTGTTGCTGCTGATATAAAAGGAGGCACGGTAGTCTAGTGGTGGGACGCCGGTCTCGTGACCAAAGGGTTGATGGTTCGAGTCACGGCACTGTACTGTGTTGTATCTTTGATCAAGATACTTTACTCCGTTTGTTCAAGTCTATTAAGCTGTAAATGAGTTCGTGTTGGACAGTGCTAGAATTGTTGAATGCTAGCTGTTCGCGCCGAAATGGCAGCTCTGGCTGTATGCTCCCCAGGGAGTAGAGAAAGGTATTGGCTGGTTGCAAAGGCCCTATAACCACGGATGATAATTTGTGAACCGCTTTGAGACGACTGATATGGATGTGTACTTTTGTTTTTTTGAACAGTTGAAGGACTCCGCGTCATGACATCAGTTCATGATCACTTGATCTTTAACCAGATGACCTAAAAATATTTAGTCGTACAGGTAGATATTTATCCTGCAACACGTTTGTGAGAGGTGACCCAGGAACACCTTGTACAATGTCGAAAACGAAAAGAAATAACAACAATAGTGTGATAATTTATCGATTTTATTTAACACCATCCGTTCCTCCTTTCATATACTAACATCAACATAACCACTTGTATATATCACGCTCATGCTTTTCAAACACATATAAACACGCATTCTTATCACAGATTAAATTGCCAGTATGTTCGTGCCCAACACTCCTCAAACGCACTGTTTCCTATCTGTTACATAAAGGCGATAGACAAATAAATAGATGGTCCCAATTTACACAAATATCATGGTACCATTTAATTGTTCCTCTTTATATGGTCTAAACATAGATCGCAATAATATTCTAGTTTAGCAAAAAAGATTAATCTCATCACCACAGCACATCACATGTTTCATGAACAGAATGTGCATACTTACTGTATATACATCACAGGTTTTAAGCCATTTTATGTCTAGCGATGAATACTATTTAGGAGTTTACGATCTCATTTTGTTCTTCGAATAGAAAAAGCTAGCATAATCTTGCTAACATCTTGGAGAATATGTTTGAACGTAACTATGTTGCATACCCTCATAAGTGTTAAAAAGATGCATTTCAAAGTTTAGATTTACGTTCTATCAAATCTACATTTAGTTTTTCACGTTAAAAAGCAAAGCACTGTCATGAAAACATTAATTGAACAGCCTTTTTCGCGGGAAAGATGATCATTGTCAACGGTGACGAAATACACAGTTGAGCAATAAATGTGTGAAATCATTCATCAAGTATCAAATATTTACTCCAACATCCTCTTCTTTTATATCGGTTCACACATACTTGGTAATGAATGATTTCTCAATGTTCTCCAACATCCTCTTCTTTCACATTGGTTATCATACTAATGAATGATTACTCAATGTCCTTCAACATCCTCTTCTTTTACACTGGTTAACATGCAGTCCCGAATGATTGATTATACATTGTCTTCCAATATGCTGTTCTCTTGAGTCTGGTAATTATTACTCTGCATTAGTCTCCCTGCATTCGGCTGCAATATGGCCAGGTTTTTCACATTTAAAACAGACACGTCATGTTTTACATTAATAAGGTATATGTCCTCGTCTCTGACATTTATGGCTCTTGACATTGCTGGAAATCTGTACTAGTCTCTGTAGGTTGTCTACTTTCCTAGCTAAGGGTTCAATTGAATTGTCATCAACTGTTCTAGTATCATCATAGGTTTCTTCTCCATCATCTTCTTTTGCAACCTGTCGGAGGTTTTGACGTTCTATCCTCCCCTTATTTCGTCCTGTCTTGAATGCCTCGAATTTGAGAGCCAGATGTAATGCTTCATCTTTATTCTCCGCGCTACCCTGACACATGGCCCATTCCATATCCTCGTCATTCAATGCGCCTCTGAAGTATCTATACCCTAGACTTTATCGACCCTTTGTTGGTGCTGTCGGGTATCCCAGACTAGCAAATCTCTTTACATCCTGTACTAATGATACATGTACCAGTGACCCTTTGTTCTTTCTCATCCTAGACTCGGCCTTTGCTCTATACATCTCACATTGGTTCTTAGGTTCAAATTGTGCTGATAGAGTTGGGACCAGTAACTCAAAATTCTCCAACTCTTCTGTTTTCTGATCTCCCAATATGCTGCAATCTGCTCCAGTCAAACATGAGGTTAATTGCAATGCTTTTACTTCTGTGGTCCAGTGATTTATGGTAGCCAACAGGTTAAAACAGGTCAGGTATTTTGTCCAACTTGTCTTTCAATCATAGCTTTCAGGTTTAGAACATGGGGGTCTGTCCCTTGTTTGACTGGTATTGCTTTGGTACTGGTAAGGATTAAGCTCTCCATTAAGTAATGAAGGTCTTACACACATCTCTCTCCCTGTTGCTCCATAACACTGGTCATGTGTTTTACTTTGGTATAAATGGTCTACAAAATCAGCCCTATGGTATGTCCAGTTAGGCTTTCCATCATAACTCTGGGTAACATTCTGATCCTCTTGGTACATCGGTCTACTAGGTTGGTCTCTTGTCATCCTTATAGATTGGTCATATATTTTCCCCTCTGTATCCTCCTGGTACTCTGGCCTACTCTGTTGGTCTAAAATCAACCTTGTAGACTTGTCATGTCTACTTCCCTTACTCGGTTCACCCTGGTTCAGTCTATTTTCAACCTCCCCATCTTCTATCTCACCTGGTTCGTTTGGTACTTCTAATCGATCGGGTCTGTCAATTATATTTGAGAGCATAGTTCCCATCTCTTTCTGAAGGTTTAAAAACATGGTCACGGTTACCGGAGGGTCATTACTTGTTATGGTCACTCTGATTTTAGTCATTGTTCTCAGGGGTTTGTATAAGTTCTCCTATAACCTCATTGTCATGTTCATCCCTATATCTTATAGGCTTT
Source organism: Mizuhopecten yessoensis (assembly GCF_002113885.1). NCBI lineage: Eukaryota > Metazoa > Mollusca > Bivalvia > Pectinida > Pectinidae > Mizuhopecten > Mizuhopecten yessoensis. Next base: position 1,178,618 of record NW_018408310.1, read on the forward strand.
TTGTCTCTTCCTCCTCTCATCTACCTCTATATTTCTTTCTTCAACATCCACCAAATCATTCCCACTGATCTCTACTACCCTTTTTGTCTGTTTCTGACCTGCATTCTTATCTGTGTCCCTATCTTACCTAGCGACTGTCTGTGACCTACGCTTCTTTGTACCTCTTGGCATTTTGTACATTTAACTCCAACTCTACAAATTCTCAAATTTTGTCACTGTCACGGAGTGATTCTTTAGGCTCACCGGATTTCACTTGTATCCCAACGCTGCCACCAATGTAACGTGGTCGTAAAGTGTATTTTTGGTGAGCCCTCCGGTACGCCAGGTGCCCTCTATTACCTTTGGTTGCAAATCTATTATTAGTCAAAAACCTCTGGTCAGTGAGGTGCACTCTCCAGCCTCTGGTTACAAGGCTTATATTTATTTAGTAACCACTCAGTGACATAATTGACAACACCAAATGTAAAGTTAACTAAGTCTGTTTAATAAGTATTTACATAGCAACCACAATGACAGCCAGATGATATTTCAAAGAATAAATATATGTACAATTTATGTTCAGTTACATTGCTTATTACGAACTAATATGGCACTATAGAAGTTTCTAATGGAGTACACTCTCCTCATAGTCTAAAACAACTGACTATCACAATAACAGACCATCTATGAGTACTGTGTTTCGTAAGTCTAACGTACGACCTCGACCGTAGTTAAATGTAAATAAAAATACAAACCTCTACTCTAAAAATAGCATAAGACGTCGCTAGAGAAATTCCAAATAAACATTATTGATGAAAATAACGAATGCGGCAAAGGACAGCTGTGCACGGCGAGCTTTGCCTAATCGGAAGCCTCAGTTGCGTATTATTTTTTAACCGGAAATGGAGTATGTGAAAGTGCAAGTAGAAGTTCAGTGTCACCAAATATACGCCTAGATTTAGCGGGATTTACATTATTTAAAAAAGAAATAGGAGATATATAGGGGTAAGTGGTTGAGAAAGGGTTATTCCTTTGTATTTCACAACGGAAGGAAAATAGGTCCTGTATGTATAACTTACTGTTAAGTCATTAAATGTTTATATCTTTATTGTCTTCCCTGATTTCCTTTAGTTTCCCGTAACTTAATAAAATTGAATTAATACACCTATTTATTATTAGACAGGTTATGAAATTTTAATTATCGCTTTAAGCCTCAGTCACACATTCAAAATTTTTCGGATTGATAGGACCGCTCCCGATTAAAATTTGTCAAAAGTCTGATCAAGATCCTGTGATTCGTGGCGGAAAATTCACAAATTGTGAAAACATTTATTTAATCGCGACAACAATCAGATATTGTTCAGGAAGCGTCCCGATTCAGCCGTTTCCAGACGAATCTGATCCGATTTGTATCTTCCGGTAAAAAACGACCGAATCTCTCCCACAGCGTCCCGATTCTCCCGAACGCGATCCGACAGAGATCCGACAGTGACTGGACAGTGAACCGACGCATTCGGCAAGATCTGGACCCAATCTGGACGTATTAGGCAAAAAAAGGCAATGAAAAATGTCTCCAAATCTTGCCCGTTCATCACGACAGCGTCCCGATCCACACGACACCGTCAAGACACCGTCCAGACAACACTGGATATTGTTTCGATTTTGATCCGATACAGCAGAATCTGTCACGACATAGTCACGATTGTAATCCGACTAGACAAAATCGGGGCTGAGTTTCTCGAACGTTACGGGACGCACCTAACTGGCGGGAGTGCTTGGCCGACCTCTCCGGACCATTCCCGATCGGTAGGACTCTGTTACGAACCTATACGACTGCGTTCAGACAATGATAGGACATTCCAGATCACTGAGGAAAGAAATCCGACGTTTTCGCTTTTCGTGTCGTAGCGATATCTGATCTCAAATGGAAGCCATAATCAGCACTGTGTGAACGCCGCATTAGACTAGTTATGAATGTGTGTTAACTTTCACAAAAAGTAACAGAAACATAACATATTGTTTAAAACTGATAAAACATGTGGATTTAATTATATTTATTATTTAAGCTGACATGTTAGGAAAACTTATAACTTGTATCAGACTGGCTATAACATTTGTATTACTATCACAAGCAGGTTATCAATTTTTAATTATTGTTTCAGGCTGGTCATAAATTTGTGTTAACTATCAAAGACATGTAAGAACAAAATATTGATAGTTTCAGACCGGTTATAAAGTTATCTTTTTTATTCACAGATAGGTTATTATAAAACATGAATTTCTTTTGTTTAAGACTTGTTATACACATATTACTTATCTTAACTATCATATAAATTATAAGGAACTTTTATCTATTGTTTATAAACATATATTTACTATCACAGACAAAAGGTATATTATATGTATTATAGACAAGTGATACACATTTCATCATCAGATTGGTTCTTTCAAGTCTTGAATATCACTAGATAATTTATAGTTGTGTAGATTTGTGTAAAATCTCTATGTCTGCCCTAAAAGATCAAGATCCAGCACCCCCAGCATATTATTTGTTTGATGCACATTTAGCAATATTAAATGGTCTATAATATATATGATATATACCTATTCGTTTAACAAAATAATGCATGTAACAAAACAATAAAAAAATGTGTATTTCTCAATTACAGGTAAAGCACTATTAGGTATTGTTAAAGCCCTGATATATCTTCACCCTCTCATTGAAATTAAAATAATACCTATACCATTTTCTGTTTCACCTGTTTAAAGAGTGTTGCATGTGTCATAATACCTGTCCATATATACAGTGTTAGGCAATCAAGTATTATTACCTGTCTTACTGTCAAAAGTGATACATGAATCTTCCACTGCCTGTATAGTGATGTATATGTATATATAAATGTATGTACAACACATATGTATCAGGTAAATGTAATGGACAATTATTGTATAATGTATATAAATATGCATGTGTTATACCTGTTTGTGGTAGTATATATACATGTGTAATACCTGTGATGGTGTATACATGTGTAATACATGTATGTGGTAGTATATACATGTGTAATACCTGACTGTGATAGTACATACATGTGTTATTCCTGTCTGTGATAGTATATACATGTGTAATACATGTGCGTGGTAGTATAAACATGTGCAATACATGTATGTGGTAGTATATACATATGTATTACTTTTCTGTGATAATATATACATGTGTAAAACCTGTCTGTGATGGTACGTACATGTGTTATGCCTGTCTGTGATAGTATATACATGTGTAATACATGTATGTGGTAGTATATACGTGTGCAATACATGTATGTGGTAGTATATACATATGTATTACTTTTCTGTGATAGTATATATATGTGTTATTCCTGTCTGTGATAGTATATACATGTGTAATACTTGTCAGTGGTACAACTGTACATTTAATTATTCATAAACCTCGTTTCGTTACATTGTTCTTGTTTTGTTTGTTTGTTGATTTTGTTGTATTTCTTTCTTCAGTTGTTGATTTTGTTGTGTTCCTTGGTTGCTTCTGTCAACGCGTTATATGTCGACCTGTTGCTCCTGGAACTGTTGCTGTAACTTATGTTGGTATTGCTGATGATGACTCCGGTTGTACAAACCATTGCTCATAATATACACCTCGTCAATATCTACCAACAGATACGTGTATAATTTTCGAAGTTCGAGCTTCTGTCGCGAGTATTTAAGGCTGTTTAGTCCGTCCTTTTGCAATCGCTTTTTAGAGCCTTGTAATAAACGAAATCTGCAAAATAAATCAATATATAAGGATTCACACAATCACAAAGAAATTATATCCACGATATGATGTTCATTTTAGCAATTATGTATATTATCTTATCTGATATATATTTTTATGAGTAGTTTTCGATTAATTTTAATTTATCTAAAACGCTGTTCACTGCACAATATTGGTGCCGGCATTTTGTTGTGTTTGTTTTCCTTATTGTATACCAGGAAAGTTTCGCACAGTAAAATATTAATATTTCCTTGCATTCTCCTTGCATTCTTAAAGTGTTAATTTTGCAATTTATATTAATAATACTGTGCGATTTAATATGTAACTTATACAAGCTTTTATGATGAATTTGTCCTCATTACGCTAGGTGAAATGCCACAATTAAGCTACGACGATCATTCTCCCTCACAAAGTTTCACCATTATGATGAAAATTATATAAATGCAACACGAAATATTCAATATTTCGGGTCGTGTTATTGGTCGAGAGTTTAAACCAAGTTTCATGTTCTAATCGCCAGTATAGACACGAAAAACAACGTACTATCCCCATTCTAACACGCCTTAGCAAATATACTACGCTTATATGTTTAGAAACATTGTATTTCCTTGTACAAAAGTACGGAGTAAAATACTTTGTGACCTGAACTGGCGACGTGTCATTCTGCAACGGACTGACCAATCGGAAAGGACCTTTAAAATCGGTCATTTGGCCCCGCCCATACTGGCGAGAGATTGTTTGGATTGTTTGTGAACGTCCTGTTACCAAAGTTTATGCGTCACATTTGGATTAGTATTGACCAAGTTCTTATATTTCCATGTCAGTATGCATACCAATCTTTGCTTATCGACAAAATCGGAAAATCGATGATCATTTGTATAGTTTTGTATAAATGCATACGACACATGTGAAATGTTTCATTTGATTTCGGATCTAAATAGATGCCTTCACACGGATGGAACGAACGTTTCAGTAATAAATGGAGGTAAGAACAAGGAATGTGTACTTTTTACTTTTGAATTCATTCAACAAATGCATTTTATCGGTTGTTTTGTTCTGTTGCCTACTAGCTAGCCTTATCAGCGGGGTTTCGGTAAGAGGCGAGCTTGACGCCATATTGTTTTTGCTAGAAACGGGGCGTGGCTTAAGAGCTTAACACGATTGATCATGATTATATCGTAGATTAGAACATGGTCCGTATCCAATCAAAACACGCGTTGCAAACGAATCGTGTTAGAATGTGTATTAATGAGCTTCAAAATCGCATATTGGTATGTATAACTGTATTGTGGTCATAAACATTATTTTGTTTGGATACAGGACATGTCGAAATCATACGTATAGCAGCGAATATATTTGGATTATATAATACTACTTATATATGCTCATAAATTCTTCGAAAATCGAAAAAAATGCTAGAGCGATTGAAACAAAAAAATCTGAAATATAACGTTTTTAACATTTTTAAAAAATAATTCTGGGTCAATGTCAGAATTTTTGTTTTGTTTATATGACTCGTTTTGAAAAATAGAATTAATATTCCCTTGTATTTCGCAAAATTGCAGAAATAGTGAAAAACTTGATATTGAACAAAATATTATTATTTGATTATAAATAACAGGGAAAATCTATTTTACTCCAATATTGAATACATCTATGGAATTTTACATTTCTATTTATGAAACAGGGCCAAAACAAAATACAAGGCAACAACAAAAAATCGACGTGATCAATATATTATCGTCAGAGGGAAACGGAAATTGTAAACTTTACCTATCTACATACAGCAATTTTAACTTAATTTCAAATGTAAAACATAACATAGATGGGCTTCAGTTGATATTGACTATGCCGTATTTGAATAGTTAACTTATATTTGGGAAGATTAACACTTTTGCAGTCTTTTCCTGATAGTATTGATGATTAAACATATATAATACTCACCTGTCTGGATTTCCGAGTTCTTTTCTATGAGACAACATTTTATAGCGGGAGACGTCGACAGGGTATCTCGTTATAGACATGTTGTTATGTCGTATTCTGTAACAGAATATCAAATCTAAATGAAACCAGAGCTGTGAACATGAACTTTGAATTACATTCCGTCACTTTATGCAAAAATATATAAAACCAGCGCCGTAGACATGCAATAATTATTGTCATACTTTTTCATTAGGTATATTGTATCTGCTCATGTCATCTTTCATAACGCTCTGCGATTCTTCCAATTGTAAACAACAAGTTAAAGAAAGGTGTACTTACAAGATATAAAAAATAATATATCATAATGTACTCTCCAGTTGAATCTGTTTTGATCATTAGAATTGTTTTATAATTACGATTCCAAAACAGGTGAACACATTCATTCAAATGAGTTTAAGATATAATCTACAAACCTGGCAAGACGACAAATAAAACCATCATGTATTATAACAAACAACACAGTTGAGTTAAATATTTTATAATTCCGTTATTCTTCAGCGACCGACTAACTGTTTTAAAAGGTGTTTCCTCGTACCTAAACAATGCACGCTAGGTCGACAGTCTGCTGTATTAGGAGCAGTCTTAAAAACGACAGATATGTAGCATTTAAATAATTACATACATACAAAATGAAAGGCGTAAAACAAAAATGCGTTCTACTTCTTAACTAAAATACCTGTTAAACATGTCATCGTCTTCCCCACCCCATCCGAAGTACTTGTTGGAGAATCCATTGACCTGCTGAAACTGCTCCTTTGTCATGGCTACCACGCCTCCAAATATATTGTTGTACGGCAATCTGTTGAAAAAGGACATTCCGTTTCTGGTTATTATATTACAGCTCATAAACTTATGTATGTATACGTTATTATGTCTGTCTCTGCTATGCAGAGTACGTTACATAAAACTCAATTTGGAGTCGTTTGGATGTAGCTAGGTATGCCTTTAAAACCAAACTATAACTCACAATGTACAGATATACTAGCTATATTTTGTACCAAACAGTTATTATTCTATATACTTAGAAAGTTATAAAGTTACAAGTACAAAGTAACAATGCACCGAGATGTGTTAATCCCACAACTTATATATTCCAAACAAAAACAGGAAATCTGTACGTGCTTTTTCATAAGATCATTGAGTACAAGACGTTATGGAAGGCACTGGCAGTTTTGTTTTAAGATGATGTCTTGGACGTTCCTAACAGACTATTTTGGTACAAATTGGTCTTGATACACGATTTTGATAGGAACTACAATTATTTCCAATACCTGCTCACAGAGGATCTGAATTGAAAGAATAGTAGTTTTACGAGGAAAGGGATAGCACCGTGTATACTTTGTATCGTTATATGCATGACTGCTATTTTGATTCCTGGCGGTAGTCATATGAAAATGATTTAAGTGGCGGATAAAAAATCTTCCCATTATTGTGATGTCTCGTATATCACATTTTTTGTCATGCAGACTTCTGAGTTTGTCCTTGTGTATTGTAATCGTGATATATTTTTTTCTACTTATTTCAACATTTTTTTTCCCAGTTCATTGGTAACAATAACCCGATTCATTTAAATGAGCGTATATAAGACTTACCTATAATTCATTGTGTCTATAGCAACTGACATATGACGCGGGTTCTCTGGACAGCTGTACATGTTATGTCCCATCTCAGGTATAAGATCCACATCATGGAAAATAAAACACTGGTAATCATACTGTTTAAGGGCCTCTGTGAAACCAATGTTAAGTAGCATGGCTCTGTTAAAGGTTACTTCCGGCATCTAAAATAAAACAAAATCAGTCATAGAAAGTAATGTTGGGAACAGTAGTCAGATATTATATGTGATACAGGAAAACGTTAAAGGCGGGGTACCACAGGGGTCAGTTTTAGGGCCATATTTATTTTTACTGTACATACAAACTGATAAACAATATGATATTTTGAGCTATAATTTTACCAATTTATAAAATATTTTGATTATTAGTATAATTTGCCATTTACAACCTTGCGGATAGTTTACCTTTCTACTCTCGCAGCAAACGTTACTAAATTGTGGCACCTCTGGATTACTATGACAATTTACCTAGTTGTAAAGAAAAAGGTTTAATTTTTTCCTCTGAAACACTGCCTTGATCATAAGTCAATAATAACATCATCAAAAAATTGTTTCAACTTAGGTTAACTTCTTTTTGGAAGGATTATAAAAACAGTTTGGTATCATATTATTTTGTTGTTTTTTATATGAAAGAACATTTCTAAATATTTGCTTACCAGATCAACAATAAAGATGGCGTAGTCAAGCTGCTGATTTTGTAGGAATGGATGGAGGTTGTTGAGCAAGATTTTCAGGTGTATCTCACGGTCCCGGAAGGGTACCACTATTGCCACCCTGTGACGGGCTGTACAGTGGGTGGGGCGGTACCGACCTCCCATCTCAACGTTATGAAACTTCTCCTCTAGAGACTCCCAACTATATACTGCTGTCATTACAGGAACCTTTCCCACTGTAAGAATAAACAAACACACGCACACACTCATATATTTAATCAATGTAATACTGTATGAATTATCAAAGTTGAGTTGCAATAACATGTGAGTGTCACACTTTCATCTTGCAAGACGTTTTATAACTTCAGAAGCCACAACTCTTGTTTTGGCTCGACGTTATTGCTTATTATCTACTGACTGATCAAATCGATGAATCGAAACAAGAGTTGAGTTTCAAACATTTTCCACCTTGTGCTTTTGTTCATGTACATGTATGTTGTCTTCGGTGTTGTGTTTTCCGTGTTTGATTTTCTATTTAAGTTTTTACGATGCAAATCTCATATTAAAACGGGCATACAATGTAATGATGAGTAATGATTTCCGGAAAATAAAAGCAAACGCATATAAAATCATTGGAATGTAAGGAATTAAAACAATACCGCAAATGAGTTTATCTTGCACCCTGTTGTTGCGAGATTAGCGAATTCCAATCGGGCTAAAATCTTCATGTCATTTACCAATACTCGCAATTTTCTTAAACAATTTAAGACGTCAGATGAACATATCTATTTGTGATTGCCTGTCATAGAAATTATTGTCTTATGGACACATTGATTGAACATTGCTTCAATCATATAGACAGGTTCTGCATCAACAGGTGATCAAATTAATTGGGCTAGAAATGATTTTATATAAAATGCAAAAGTGCAATGATAAACACCATTTTAGCTCTTGTAAATTAATATTTTGTGAACCATTTTTATTTCGTCTTTCGTCTTTTTTATATAAAACATTGCCTGATTGGAAAATGTTTATTAATAACTTTTCCCTGATATATTGTCACCTTCAAAGCACATTCCTACATTATACACCATAGGTGGTGGTTATTTCTTATTTCTACTACTATTGTTCAGACGATTGATTTTCTGCACTTCAGGTTGATTAACAAGCATTTTTATTGGCTGAAAACATATCAGATAACCTTGATTTCCCCCCATCAAAAACGCCAATCAATCTACCAGGTTTCGTTGACGAAACATCGGTATAGATAAATTCATTATAGATGAACAGATCAGGACACACAGAAAATGACAGAATCTGACATGGACAAACTGTCAGAATTTCTCTGCCAAAACCTGAAGGAGTCACGGCCAATCATTACAAATACCACCTCAGGAACTATGCAAACGTATTTTTGTAATTTTTCATGAATGTGAAAGGAAAGGATGAAACAGATCTATAACCTAGTATTATTAGGAGAACTTAACGTAGTGGTGACAGGCACCTGGAATGTAATGATTACGGCTTTAAAAATTCAACAAGTAAACAATTTCAAAAAGTCATCAAATTAGACGAAACAAAACCATTGAGTAATGACAATCATGAATCCCTCTTACGAACCATCTGGTTCAACAACACCATACATTTCGGAATGCGGAGCATTACAGAAGATCACGAAAGGAAATGGGGTGTTGTGGTCGTGTGTAATGACTATGGAAATGACAATTATTTGCAATACAATGAACACTTAACCAAAACCAGACCAGGTGCCAACCCAAGAGATGTTAGGGCACTACCCCCACGAGTATGGTCTACTCCCGAAAACATCTCCTGCTGTCCCGTGGTCGCCTACACCCTGTACAAACAACACCGGCCAGTGAAATATTGCTTAGACGTTTTATATATCCGCCAACACCAACATGTCAAAATCCCGGAGGTGGTATAAAGGACAACCAGTCCGCGTAAACAAACTGGGAAAAATCATATCGACTATGGAGAAAAATGCAGGTATGCACAAATGTACAACATATTACTCTACTGTAAAGTAATATAGGCATTTAACCCATAATTTACATAAAAATAGGTCTAAAAATATTTGAAATTGGTCAATACATCGATTCAAATTCCACGATTCAGTCAGTTTGAAGCACAAGTTGGCAGTTGCCTGTAATGAATATAACTTTCAGGTCTGACGGGGCCAAAATCTAGATCGACTGCTACGCCGGCAGAACGACTAGCAGTACAGAAGTTGAATGACCATGGAGTACCCCCGAATCAAATAATGCAGGCAGATCTATCTAGATAATAGGGCTCCAGTACAGTTGACCTCTATACTTTATGTTTAAACAGCTATTACTTAACAAACCATACAATTAACAATAAGCTAGATTCTAGTCAAAACTAGCTGCAGACGATATTACTGACTTACCTCAGTATTAAGAATTATAAAATTCAATCACAATAAATTCAATCGATCTCATTTCATCACAATTTCGCACAAAATAGTCCAAAACACCGGACTTATCATCGCATTCTATTCTAGATTTCAGGTCATCCCAACATTTTTTTTTTCATTTCAGAATATTTTATTGTACTGATCTGATGTACAAAAGGAATTGGGCAACAGGCATAGCCTATATAAGCCCTCTCGTTACAAAACATAACAGTATATACATATCATATAAATGTTACTTTTACAGATGTTTCTTTAAGTATTAAAAGAAAAGATTATTTGTACTTTGAATTTGATTTGACAATACATATTTCAAATATCACAATTGTTGTGAGGGAGATTA